>NC_090651.1:185963989-186239484 GCF_040937935.1 Hyperolius riggenbachi | reverse complement strand
GGTAGGAGGGTGGAGGTAGAAGCGTAGAAGGGTAGAGGGTGAAGGGAGGAGGGTGGAGGGAGGAGGAAGGAGGGAGGAGGGTGGAGTGAGGAGGGTGGAGGGAGGAGAGTGGAGGGAGGAGGGTGGAGGTAGGAGGGTGGAGGTAGGAGGGTGGAGGGAGGAGGGTAGAGAGAGGAGGGAGGAGTGTGGCGGGTGGAGGGAGGAGGGAGTTGGGTGGAGAGAGGAGGGTGGAGGATGGAGGGAGGAGGGTGGAGGGAGGTGGGTGGAGGGTGAAGGGAGGAGGGTGGAGCTTGGAGGGTGGAGGGAGGAGGGTGTAGAGAGGAGGGTGGAGGGAGGAGGGTGGCGGGTGGAGGAAAGAGGTTGGAGGGAGAAGGGTGGAGGGTGGAGAGAGGCGGGTGGAGCTTGGAGGGTGGAGGGAGGAGGGTGGAGCTTGGAGGGTGGAGAGAGGAGGAAGGAGGGAGGAGAGAGGAGGGTGGAGGGAGGAGGGAGGAGGGTGGACGGAGGAGGGAGGAGGGAGAAGGGTGGATGGAGGAGGAAGGAGGGTGGAGAGTGGAGGGAGGAGGGAGAAGGGTGGAGGGAGGAGGGTGGAGTAGGGTGGAGGGAGGAGGGTGGAGGGAGGAGGAAGTAGGGTGGAGGGAGGAGGGTGGAGCGAGGAGGGTGGAGGGAGGAGGGTGGAGGGAGGAAGATGTAGGGAGGAGGGTGGGGGAGGAGGGTGGAGGGAGGAGGGTGGAGAGAGGAGGGTGGAGGAAGAAGTGTGGAGAGTAGAGGGAGGAGGGTGGAGGGAGGAAGGTGGAGGGTAGCGGGTGGAGGGAGGAGGTGGAGGGAGGAGGGTGGAGGAAGGAGGGTGGAGAGGGGAGGGTGGAGGGTGGAGAGAGGAGGGTGGAGGGCGGAGGGAGGAGGGTGGAGAGGGGAGGGTGGAGAGAGGAGGGTGGAGGGAGGAGGGTGGAGGGAGGAGGGTGGAGGGAGGAGAGAGGAGGGTGGAGGGAGGAGGGTGGAAGGAGGAGGGTGGAGGGAGGAGGGTGAGGGAGGAAGGTGGAGGGAGGGAGGAGGGTGGAGGGAGGAGGGTGGGAGGAGGGATGAGGGTGGAGGGAGGGTGGAGGGTGGAAGGTGGAGGGAGGAGGGTGGAGGGAGGAGGGTGGAGAAAGGAGGGAGGAGGGTGGAAGGAGGAGGGTGGAGGGAGGAGGGAAGAGGGTGGAGGGTGGAGGGAGGAGGGTGGACGGAAGAGGGAGGAGGGTGGACGGAGGAGGGTGGAGGGTGGAAGGAGGAGGGTGGAGGGAGGAGGGTGGAGGTAGGAGGGTGGAGGGAGGGAGGGAGGAGGGTGGAGGGAGGGAGGGTGAGAGGAGGGTTGAGGGAGGAGGGTGGAGGGAGGAGGGTGGAGGGAGGAGGAAGGAGGGTGGAGGGAGGAGGGTGGAGGGAGGAGGAAAGAGGGTGGAGAGTGGAGGGAGGAGGGTGGAGGGAGGAGGGGGGAAGGTGGAGGGTGGAGGGTGGAGGGAGGAGGGTGGTTGGAGGAGGGAGGAGGGTGGAGGGTGGAGGGAGTAGTGAGGAGGGTGGAGGGAGGAGGGTGGAGGAAGGAGGAGGGGGGAGGGGGGAGGGAGGATGGAGGAGGGTGGAGGGAGGGTGGGAGGAGGGAGGAGGTTAGAGGGAGGAGGGTGGAGAGAGGAGGGTGGAGGGTGAAGGGAGGAAGGTGAAGAGAGGAGGGTGGAGTGTGGAGGGAGAAGGGTGGAGGGTGAAGGGAGGAGGGTGGAGGGAGGAGGGTGGAGGGAGGAGGGTGGAGTGAGGAGGGTGGAGGGAGGAGAGTGGAGGGAGGAGGGTGGAGGGTGGAGGTAGGAGGGTGGAGGTAGGAGGGTGGAGGGAGGAGGGTGGAGGGAGGAGGGTAGAGGGAGGAGGGTAGAGAGAGGAGGAGGAGTGTGGCGGGTGGAGGGAGGAGGGAGAAGGGTGGAGAGAGGAGGGTGGAGGATGGAGTGAGGAGGGTGGAGGGAGGTGGGTGGATGGTGAAGGGAGGAGGGTGGAGCTTGGAGGGTGGAGGGAGGAGGGTGGAGAGAGGAGGGTGGAGGGAGGAGGGTGGCGGGTGGAGGAAAGAGGTTGGAGGGAGAAGGGTGGAGGGTGGAGAGAGGCGGGTGGAGCTTGGAGGGTGGAGGGAGGAGGGTGGAGCTTGGAGGGTGGAGAGAGGAGGGAGGAGGGAGGAGAGAGGAGGGTGGAGGGAGGAGGGTGGAGGGAGAAGGGTGGAGAGAGGAGGGTGGAGGGTGGAGGGTGGAGGGAGGAGAGAGGAGGGTGGAGGGAGCAGGGTGGAGAGTGGAGGGAGGAGGGTAGAGGGAGGAGGGTGGAGGGAGGAGGGAATAGGTAGTAGGGTACAAGGGTAGAAGGGTTGGAGGGTGGAGGGAGGAGGGAGGAGGGTGGAGGTAGGAGGGTGGAGAAAGGAGGGTGGAGGGAGGAGGGTGGAGAGAGGAGGGTGGAATGTGGAGGGAGGAAGGTGGAGGGAGGAGGGTGGAGAGAGGAGGGTGGAGGGAGGAGGGTGGAGGGAGGGGGGAGGTAGGAGGGTGGAGCAAGGAGGGTGGAGGGAGGGAGGGTGGGAGGAGGGTGGAGGGTGGAGGGAGGAGGGTGGAGGGTGGAGGGAGGAGGGTGAAGGGAGGAGGGTGGGGTAGGGTGGAGGGAGGAGGGTGGAGGGAGGAGGGTGGAGGGCGGAAGGTGGAGGGAGGAGGGTGGAGGAGAGTGGAGGAGGAAGGTGGAGGTTGGAGGGAGGAGGGTGGTGGGAGGAGGGTAGAGGGAGGAGGGTGGAGGGAGAAGGTTGGAGGGAGGAGGGTGGAGGAGGGTTTGAGGGGTGAAGGGAGGAGGGAGGAGGGTGGAGGGAGGAGGGTGGAGAGAGGAGGGTGGAGGGAGGAGGGTGGAGGGAGGAGGGTGGACGGAGGAGGGTGGAGGGTGGAGGGTGGAGGGTGGAGGGTGGACCTCCAGGTATTAGAACCCTGGAAACATGTTTTCTATCATTTTTAATGAATTTTTGGAATGGCGAATTTTTGCAGTTAATGAATTTTTTCAAGTACTTTGTTGAGTTCCTCAGGAACGAGGGTCCTCAGTATTTGAATCCAGAACATTTCTTGCGCTCTCAATTTATCAAAAGCAACTGATTGTTGCTGATTGATACATTCTAGGGGCCTGATTCACAAAGCGGTGCTAACAGTTAGCACGCTGGTGAAAAGCCCTTTATCATGCCTAAACTCAGTTTAGGCATGATAAGTTTAGGTGTGATAAGTTTAGGTGTGATAAGTTTAGGCATGATAAGTTTAGGTGTGATAAGTTTAGGCATGATAAGTTTAAGCGCCAACTACGTTAGCACCGCAGTGCACAGCTGATCAAAAGTTTTGCGCTAGCAAAGTCTGGTGCACTTCGTAAAAAGTTTAATGGCGCTGCTTTGCGTGCTGGACTTTGCAAGCGATCTAAACTTATCTAAACTTATCATGCCTAAACTTATCACACCTAAACTTATCACACCTAAACTTATCACACCTAAACTGGCTTTTCACCAGCATGGTGCAATGGTTATCATGCCTAAAGTTTTTTAGGCATGCTAACTGGGTTAGCACCGCTTTGTGAATCGAGCCCTATGAGTGTGATCTGAAGAAGGTTGGGGATCTGAAGAAGGTTGGGGTCGCTATTGTGGTGGAGGGAGGAGGGTGGAGGGAGGGAGGGTTGGAGGAGGGTGGAGGGAGGTTGGAGGTTGGAGGGAGGAGGGTGGAGGCAGGAAGGTGGAGGGTGGAGGGAGGAGGGTGGAGGGAGGAGGGTGGAGGGTGGAGGGAGGAGGGGGGAGGGTGGAGGGAGGAGGAAGGAGGGTGGAGAGTGGAGGGTGGAGGGAATAGGTAGTAGGGGGGAAGGGTAGAAGGGTAGGAGGGTGGAGGGAGGAGGGTGGAGGGAGGAGGGTAGAGGGAGAAGGGTGGAGAGAGGAGGGTGGAGGGAGGAGGGTGGAGGGAGGAGGGGGGAGGGAGGAGGGTGGAGGAAGGAGGGTGGACGGAGGAGGGAGGAGGGTGGAGGGAGGGGGGAGGGGGGAGGGAGGAGGGTGGAGCGAGGAGGGTGGAAGGGTGGGAGGATGGTGGAGGGAGGGTGGAGGGAGGAGGGAGGAGGGTTGAGAGAGGAGGGTGGATGGGGGAGGAAGGAGGGAGGAGGGAGGAGGAGGGTGGGGGGAGGAGGCTGGAGGTAGGAGGGGGAGGGAGGTGTGAGGAGGGGGGAGGGTGGAGGGAGGAGGGTGTAAGGAGGAGGGTGGAGGAGGGTTGAGGGTGAACGGAGGAGGGAGGAGGGTGGAGAGAGGAGGGTGGAGGGTGCATGGAGGAGGGTGGAGGGTGGAGGGAGGAGGGTGGAGCGAGGGAGGGTGGAGGGTGGAGGGAGGGAGGGGGGAGGGAGGAGGGGAGGAGGAGGTGGAGGGAGGAGGGTGGAGGGAGGAGGGAGGGAGGGAGGGAGGATGGAGGGTGGAGGGAGGAGGGTGGATGGTGGAGGGAGGAGGGTGGATGGAGGAGGAAGGAGGGTGAAGGGAGGAGGGTGGAGCAAGGAGGGAGGAGGGTGGAGCGAGGGAGGAGGGGGAGGGTGGAGGGAGGAGGGTGGAGGGAGGGATTCTGGCGAATTTTTGCAGTTAATGAATTTTTTCAAGTACTTTGTTGAGTCCCTCAGGAACGAGAGTCCTCAGTACTTGAATCCAGAACATTTCTTGCGCTCTCAATTTATCAAAAGCAACTGATTGTTGCTGATTGATACATTCTATGAGTGTGATCTGAAGAAGGTTGGGGTCGCTATTGTTGTGGAGGGAGGGAGGGTTGGAGGAGGGTGGAGGGAGGGTGGAGGGAGGAGGGTGGAGGGTGGAGGGTGGAAGGTGGAGGGAGGAGGGAGGAGGGTGGAGGGATGAGGGTGGAGGGAGGAGGGTGGAGGGAGGAGGGGGGGAGAGGAGGGTGGAGGACGGAGGGTGGAGAGTGGAGGGAGGAGGGTGGAGGGAGGAGGGTGGAGGGAGGAGGGAATAGGTAGTAGGGTAGGAGCGTGGAGGGAGGAGGGTGGAGGGAGGAGGGTGGAGGGAGGAGGGTGGAGGGTGGAGGGAGAAGGGTGGAGAGAGGAGGGTGGAGGGTAGAGGGTGGAGGGAGGAGAGTGGAGGGTGGAGGGAGCAGGGTGGAGAGTGGAGGGAGGAGGGTAGAGGGAGGAGGGAGGAGGGTGGAGGGAGGAGGGTGGAGAGTGGAGGGTGGAGGGAGGAGGGTGGAGAGAGGAGGGTGGAAGGTGGAGGGAGGAGGGTGGAGGGAGGAGGGTGGAGAGAGGAGGGTGGAGGGAGGAGGGTGGAGGGAGGGGGGAGGTAGGAGGGTGGAGCAAGGAGGGTGGAGGGAGGGAGGGTGGGAGGAGGGTGGAGGGAGGAGGGTGGAGGGAGGAGTGTGAAGGGAGGAGGGTGGGGTAGGGTGGAGTGAGGAGGGAGGAGGGTGGAGGGTGGAGGGAGGAAGGTGGAGGGAGGAGGGTGGAGGAGAGTGGAGGGAGGAAGGTGGAGGTTGGAGGGAGGAGGGTGGTGGGAGGAGGGTGGAGGGAGGAGGGTGGAGGGAGGAGGGTGGAGGGTGGAGGGAGGAGGGTGGAGGGAGGAGGGTGGAGGAGGGTTGAGGGTGAAGGGAGGAGGCAGGAGGGTGGAGAGAGGAGGGTGGAGGGAGGAGGGTGGACGGAGGAGGGTGGAGGGTGGAGGGAGGAGGGTGGAGGGTGGACCTCCAGGTATTAGAACCCTGGAAACATGTTTTCTATCATTTTTAATGAATTTTTGGAATGGCGAATTTTTGCAGTTAATGAATTTTTTTAAGTACTTTGTTGAGTTCCTCAGGAACGAGGGTCCTCAGTATTTGAATCCAGAACATTTCTTGCGCTCTCAATTTATTAAAAGCAACTGATTGTTGCTGATTGATACATTCTATGAGTGTGATCTGAAGAAGGTTGGGGTCGCTATTGTGGTGGAGGGAGGAGGGTGGAGGGAGGGAGGGTTGGAGGAGGGTGGAGGGAGGGTGGAGGTTGGAGGGAGGAGGGTGGAGGGAGGAGGGTGGAGGCAGGAAGGTGGAGGGAGGAGGGAGGAGGGTGGAGGGTGGAGGGAGGAGGGGGGAGGGTGGAGGGAGGAGGAAGGAGGGTGGAGAGTGGAGAGAGGAGGGTGGAGGGTGGAGGGAATAGGTAGTAGGGTAGAAGGGTAGGAGGGTGGAGGGAGGAGGGTGGAGGGAGGAGGGTAGAGGGAGAAGGGTGGAGGGTGGAGGGAGGAGGGTGGAGAGTGGAGGGAGGAGGGTGGAGGGTGGAGGGAGGAGGGAGGAGGGAATAGGTAGTAGGGTAGAAGGGTAGAATGGTAGGAGGGTGGAGGGTGGAGGGAGGAGGGTGGAGGGAGGAGGGAGGAGGGTGGAGGGAGGAGGGTGGAGAGAGGAGGTGGAGGGTGGAGGGAGGAGGGTGGAGGGAGGAGGGTAGAGGGAGGAGGGTGGAGGGAGGAGAGAGGAGGGTGGAGGGTGGACGGAGGAGGGTGGAGGGTGGAGGGAGAAGGGGTGGAGGGAGGAGGGTGGAGGGTGGACGGAGGTGGGTGGAGGGTGGAGGGAGAAGGGGTGGAGGGAGGAGGGTGGAGGGAGGGTGGAGGGTGGAGGGAGAAGGGGGGAGGGAGGAGGAGGAAGGAGGGTGGAGGGAGGAGGGTGGAGGAGGGATGAGGGTGGAGGGAGGAGGGAGGAGGGAGGAGGATGGTGGGAGGAGGGTGGAGGGAGGAGGGTGGGGGGTGGAGGGAGGAGGGTGGAGGGAGGGAGGAGTGAGGAGGGAGGAGGGTGGAGGGAGGAGGGTGGAGGGAGGAGGGTGGAGGGTGGGCCTCCAGGTATTAGAACCCTTGAAACATGTTTTCTATCATTTTCAATGAACTTTTGGAATGGTGAATTTTTGCAGTTAATGAATTTTTTCAAGTGCTTTGTTTAGTCCCTCAGGAACGAGGGTCCTCAGTATGTGAATCCAGAACATTTCTTGCGCTCTAAATTTATCAAAAGCAACTGATTGATGCTGATTGATACATTCTATAAGTGTGATCTGAAGAAGGTTGGGGTCGCTATTTTGGTGGGTGCCAAAGTGTCTGGAAACGCTGTGAAGTGGAAATTTTTTTTGTATGTTTCTTTTATGCTGTCCAATCCTGCTGCATGCTGGTTGAGTGGTACATCCCACGTTCTGGAGGTGACAAGGGCAAGAAATGATATAAATGTTGTATCTTGATTATGTGGTTTCTGATCTGATATTGTAAATCGGTGGTAGTACGAACAAATGGACAGGCTTTGCATCTGGTGTTATTGCAAGGGGAGCAACCAGGAATGTGCTGTTTCTGTTGAGGTTCGTGTTCTGGTGGTGCTTTAAATCGGCCGGGCGCTAGGAGATTGCCTAAATTAGGTGCTCTTCTAAAAGTGATAGCAGGTGTTTGTGGGATAATCAGTCGGAGATATGGATCTTGTAGCAGAATATCCCATCTTTTTGTTCAGGATGGAACGGATTTGGGAATGTTAGGCGATAAAACGAGTAATGAACCGTGGGTGGTTGGTATCAGTCTGGTCGGTCTGATCAGCTGATGGGTGTGTGGTGTCTTGCTCCTTTTTGCTTTAAATCTGGCGTCTTTTATGAGTTTTTTGGGGGTAATTACGTGCCAAGAATTTTTTCGTAAGAATTTCGGATTGGGTGTCGTAATCTTTACTGTCAGTGCAATTTCTATAAATCCTTTTGAACTGGCTGTATGGGGTATTGATGGTCCAAGGGTGATGGTGAAAGCTGTCAAAGTGTATATAGTTGTTTGCATCCACCGGTTTGAAATACGTCTTGGTTTTTATATGGCTGGATTCAATGAATAGTGTTAGGTTAAGGAATTCTATGGTGGTGGGGTGGTGGTGTGACTTGAATTGTAGACCTGCCGTGTTTAAATTTAGATAATTGATGAAAATGGGTTCACTGTTACCTTTCCAAATAAAGATGAAGTCGTCGCTATAGCATTTATAAAAGATGATATTATCTATGAATGGATTATTGGGATGCAATCTTTAGAGTTTGAGGAGGCCCATGGACATGTTTGTATAGGAAGGGGCAAATGACGACCCCATAGCTGTGCCATTTGTTTGATGGTAGACTTTGTTGATGAATGTAAAAACATTATTTTGTAAGATGAACTCAGTGCAGTGTGCTAGGAAGGATTGTTGGTTATGGGGCATTAGTGGGTTATCAGACAATAAATGTTTAATAGCAGAGAGGCCGTAGGAGTGGGGTATATTAGTGTATAATGATGTCACGTCACATGTAAGCCATAGGTAGTCATCACACCAACTAATACTACTCAGGAGATCTATGAGATGGGAGGAGTCCTTGAGGTAGGAACTGAGGGATTGTACATGGGGTTGTAAGTGGTGATCTATAAATCGTGAGAGATTACTAGTGAGGGAATTGATCCAGATATGATGGGGCATCCGGGTGGCTTATGTAGTGTATAGTGTAAAGTTTATGAATCTTGGGTAAATAGTAAAAAAAATGTGTTTTTGGGTGGTGATTATTAATAAAGTTTCTTTCATTCTTCGAGATAATGTTATTGAGCAGTGCATCATTGATGAAGGATTTAAGGTTTTTATTGAGTTCTATAGTAGGATCTGTATCTAAAATTTTGTAGTATTTTTTGTCGCCCAAAAGGCGTTCAGCTTCTTCCAGGTAGTCTTTTGTGTTAAGAATGACAATCCCTCCCCCTTGTCTGCTGGTTTAATGGTTAAACTGTAGTTATTCTGTAGTGAGCTGATGGCTATTTTTTGTTGGCGAGTAAGGTTGGAGGGAGTGTTGGGTGTGCTGGTATGAATGGTCTGTATATCATGAAGTACTAGGGAATAAAAGGTATCTGTAATGAATAGCGGAGATGCCGCCGCGCGGTCTGGCGGCGGGGTGGCTGTCTCCGTGTTCAGACCGGCGGTTTCTGCACTGCAACATGCGTCTGGTTTGCCTGGGCCTTATAGTGCACACAGATGGAGAGCTACGTGCGCGCGCGCCAGAAGACAGGACCTTTATGCCAGCAGGAGAGGTATCAGCTGATCAGGACCATCAGCTGACCCCAGCGGAACTCCTGATTGGCTGAGTGGCTGGGGGCGGCACTGCGGAGCACTGTAGTATATATAGATCTTGCTTGTCAGTTGCTGGTTGTCTGCTGTTGCGAATACTTACGTGTGAGCACTCAGACCTCAGTCAGATCCTACAGTGTGTTAGAACCAGTTGGAACTGGGAATTCACACTTAGCCAGATTACGCTCTTGATGTTTACTTTGTCATCACTGTGTTATACTTTAGATCAGTTCCAGGGTATTGAGACCAAGGACCTCACACCCAAGCATGGGATTACTGTATTATTACTGTGTTATACTTTAGACCAGTTCCAGGGTGTTGAGACCAAGGACCTCACACCCAAGCATAGGATTACTGTGTCATTACTGTGTTATATTTTAGACCAGTTCCAGGGTGTTGAGACCAAGGACCTCACACCCACGCATAGGAGACTGTGTTATTCTTTAGACTAGTTCCCGGTTGTCGAGACCAAGGAGCTCACACCTCAGACTAGGATTGTGCTTGATATCTGTTATGACCTCTGGCTCTGTTGACCTCTCTCTTGCTTTCTGATTCGGTACCTCTGCCTATCTGTCTACCAGTTGCCAACCTTGCCTGTACCCGGTTACCGAATCAGCCTTCTGTCTCTGTACCTTATCTGCTCGTGTGTTGCCGACCTGGCCTGTCTGACCCTTCTGACTGTCACTCATCCCTCGAGTGATCAGTCTGTCTGTACTACCAGTGACACTAATCCACCAGGTGTCAGTTAGCTGCAAGGACCTCCTGCTCCTCAGAGAGTCCATCCTGCAGTCCAGCCAGTGGCCTCTACCCATAGGAGTCCACTGGCTGCAGTACAGTCTGATTCCCAATCCATCTGGGCATCCTTGGCTGCAGTACAGTCTGATTTCCAGTCCATCAGGGAATCACTGGCTGCAAGATTATCTCGGTCCGCTTAAAGAGATAGTCCCTGCACAGTCAGAGGTCACCTGCCCCTCAGGTGGTCACTGGCTGCAGTAGTATCTGTGTCTCTCGCTCCACGGGAGATAGCCTTACAGTTGCACCAAGCACTTACTCTCATTAGGTGTCCAGAGGTTAGTCATACTTGTATTATTGGTGATTCTGCAGATCACCCATAATCAGGTATACATCTGTATTGTTAGTGATACTGCAGATCATCAATAATCAGATACTCTCTGTGTGCTGACACCAATCGTTACAGAACGGCAGACCCAAAAAACAAAATGGATGCACTCAACAGCCGTATTGATGAACTAACCACCTCGGTGGAGAATTTCATCAGGGTGTTGGATGGCCAACAGACGCTGATCACCACTTTGTCTGGGTCCATACAAGTCCTCCAAACGGCTGTGAATGCAGTGCGATCTCCTCCTGTTACAGACTTGCGAATGTCTGTACCCGAAAGGTTTTCTGGGCATAGATCTGACTTTCAAAACTTTAGAAATCGAGTATTGTCTTATTTTGAGTTAAAGAGAATCTGTATTGTTAAAATCGCACAAAAGTAAACATACCAGTGCGTTAGGGGACATCTCCTATTACCCTCTGACACAATTTCGCCGCTCCTCGCCGCATTAAAAGTGGTTAAAAACAGTTTTAAAAAGTTTGTTTATAAACAAACAAAATGGCCACCAAAACAGGAAGTAGGTTGATGTACAGTATGTCCACACATAGAAAACACATCCATACACAAGCAGGCTGTATACAGCCTTCCTTTTTAATCTCAAGAGATCATTTGTGTGTTTCTTTCCCCCTGCAGCTATCTTTCACTGAAGTGTCAGGCTGTTTCTTCCTGCAGAGTGCAGACAGCTGTTGCTGTATGTAATTCCTCAGTATGTGAAAGCCCAGCCAGCTCAGAGGAGGATTTATCCAGCTTGTAAAAGATAATAGAGCAGAGAGAAGCTGCACTAATCTAAATAACACAGGCAGTGTGCAGAGAGGGGCCTGGAGGGGGGAGATGCATCACAGAACCACAACACTGAAGAACTTGGCAGCCTTCCAGACACAGGCCGACAAGTCTGACAGGAGAGAGATAAGTTGATTTATTACAGAGATGGTGACAGTAGAACGTGCTGCAGTAAGCCAAAACACATTAGAATAGATTTTGGAACGTGTAGGATGGAAGAAAACCGGATGAAATTTTTGTTACGGAGTCTCTTTAAGACCTAATTTATCGGGAACTGAGGCACAGAGAATTACTTTTATAAAGACCCTTTTGTCAGGGGACTCACAAACATGGGCATATATCCTTCAGGCAGGGCATGAGGCTTTGTCATCAGTTGAGGAATTTTTTAAGGCTATGGCCATAATTTATGATGATCCGGACATTGATTCCACCGCTGAGCGGAAGCTTAAGACTGCGTCAGGGTAAAGATCCGGTAGAAGTTTACGCAGCTGAATTCAGGAAGTGGGCTGTGTCAGCTAGGTGGGGGACATTTGCATTGTTAGACTGCTTTTTGTCAGGTTTATCAGATGCAGTTTCTGATTTGATGTTGGGACATCCTGAACCGAAATCTATTAATGAGGCAATCTCTTTAGCAGTACGGCTTGATCGCCGTTTACGCTATCAAAAACAAACCCGGGGTAAGAATACTGTAAGATATGTCTCTTACGCCTCTCCTCCACCTGTGTCGCCTCCGCCAGAGCCAATGCAAATTGGACATTCAAGATTGACACAGGTGGAAAAGAATCGCAGGAAAACAGAACAGCTCTGTTTGTACTGTGCAGAATTGTCCTAAAAAGTCGGGAAACACTGCCGCCTAGGTGTAGCCAGAGGTAATACCCTAGGCGCGCAGTCATTACCTCTAAACAGTAATCGCCTGCTCCTTCCCTGCTCTATCACATGGGAGGGTCAGACTGTTCCCACTGAAGCTTTTTTAGACTCTGGTTCAGCGGCTAACTTTATAGACTACGAGTTTGCAAATAATTTGGGGATTCCCTTACTCCCATTAGACCAACAGCTTTTGGTCACTGCTGTAGACGACTCTCCTCTGCAAAGTAGACAACCCCTTTCTCGAACCCCTGAGTTGATATGTAATGTTGGGGTACTACACAAAGAGAGTTTACAGTTTCTGGTCCTGCGTATGACAACCTCCACCATTATTCTTGGCATGCCATGGTTACAACTTCACTCCCCTCAGATTGACTGGGCTTCAGGTCAGCTAACGAGCTGGTCTACCCATTGTCATCATCACTGTTTAGTGAAAGTAACCGTAGGAAACAGCAAGATTCAGGTTAAAGGTGTGCCAACTCAGTATGCAGAATTTGCTGATGTATTCTGTCCTAAATCGGCAGATAAACTTCCCCCTCACCGTACCTTCGACTGTCCCATCGATTTAAGATCTGGTTGTATGCCTCCAAGAGGTCACCTCTATAATCTATCTGGGCCTGAGAAAGTGGCAATGCAGGAATACATCAAAGAGAACTTGGCCAAGGGTTTCATCCGTCCCTCTCGTTTACCAGCAGGGGCAGGATTCTTTTTTGTAAAAAAAAAAGATGGAGGCCTTCGTCCCTGCATTGATTATCGAGGTTTGAACAAGATTACAGTGAAAAATCGTTATCCATTGCCCTTGATTGATGATTTGTTCACTCAGGTTACCAACGCCAAGATTTTCTCTAAACTAGATTTAAGAGGCGCATACAACCTAGTTCGAATTAGAGATGGTGACGAATGGAAGACGGCCTTCAACACACGCGACGGGCACTACGAGTATCTGGTGATGCCCTTCGGGTTGTTTAACGCTCCGGCCGTCTTCCAGGAGCTGATAAATGAGGTATTCAGGGAGGTGTTGGGGAAGTTCATCTTAGTATATCTGGACGACATACTGATCTTCTCTTCCAATCTGTTGGAAAATCGAAAACATGTCAAGTTTGTGTTAATGAAATTAAGACAGAATTCACTTAAACTGGAAAAATGCCTCTTCGAGGTAACCTCCGTTGCTTTCCTGGGGTACATTATCTCTACGTCTGGCCTATCTATGGATCCAGGAAAGGTTTCTGCTGTTTTGGAGTGGCCTCAGCCTGTGGGATTGAAGGAAATCCAAAGATTTTTGGGCTTTGCCAACTACTACAGGAGATTTATAAAGGGGTACTCCTCAGTGGTCTCACCTCTCACCAGTTTCACCAAGAAGGGAGCTGATACTTACCACTGGTCAGCAGAGGCACATTCTGCTTTCTCTACACTGAAAAAACTGTTCTGTTCTGCACCCATTTTAAGACATGTGGATGTCACTAGAGATGTCGCGAACCTCCGATTTTCGGTTCGCGAACCGGGTTCGCAAACTTTCGCGGAAGGTTTGGTTCGCGGAAAAGTTCGCGAACCGCAATAGACTTCAATGGGGATGCGAACTTTCAAAAATAGAAAAAATTATGCTGGCCACAAAAGTGATGGAAAAGATGTTTCAAGGGGTCTAACACCTGGAGGGGGGCATGGCGGAGTGGGATACATGCCCAAAGTCCCGGGGAAAAATCTGGATTTGACGCAAAGCAGCATTTTAAGGGCAGAAATCTCACTGAATGCTAAATTGCAGGCCTAAAGTGTTTTAAAACGTCTTGCATGGGTATACATCAACCAGGGAGTGTAATTAGAGTTCTGCTACACACTGACACACCAAACTCACTGTGTAACACAGCGCAAACAGCTGTTTGCGTAGTGACGGCCGTACTGGACTGGTGTGCACCGTGGCCAGAGTGTAGGCCGTGGCGTTTTTCAAGCCCATATGGTCGCCGGGCTGTGGTAGCTCAATGATAGAACAACAGTGACTGTCCAGCTGATCAAATTTGGTCTGACCACAATGAAGCAACGACCTTATTATCTTTTGTGTGCCACCCCCACCCGAGACACTCAAATAGCGGTGGTCATTGCTTCATTGTGATGCGCAAGTCCCTTCACCGCGGCAAGGTAATGATCATGAAGGGGGATGGGCACATGTACATGCCTTTTGTTTTGTTGTTGCAGCCGCCCGCAGTGCAGCCAGAAAAATTAGGCAGGCATGTACACGCACCAGAAAAATTAGTGTAGCAAAATTCAGGAATCTGCCTAGAGTCCTGGACCCTGTTGGTGGTGGCGGAGAAGGCAGTCAAGCGGCCTGCAGGCAGCGATGCTGTGTGTGGGGACTGACTTAGTCTTCGGTCGTGCAGTAGCCCTCCGGGATCCATTCCTCATTCATCTTGATAAAGGTCAGGTACTAAACACTGTCGTAACTTAGGCGACTTCTCTTCTCAGTAACTATGCCTCCAGCTGCACTGAAGGTCCTTTCTGATAGGACGCTTGCGGCAGGGCAAGAGAGAAGTTGTATGGCAAATTGGGACAGCTCTGGCCACAGGTCAAGCCTGCGCAACCAGTAGTCCAAGGGTTCATCGTCGCTTTTCGCAGAGTCTACATCCACACTCAAGGCCAGGTAGTCGGCTACCTGCCGCTCCAGGCGTTGTTGGAGGGTGGATCCGGAAGGATAATGGCGAGGACTAAAGAACGTCCGCATGTCCGACATCACCCTGAGATCGCTGGAGTGTCCTGTCCTTGCCTGCGTGGACTTGGGAGGAGGAGGGTTACTGCCAGTGGTACCTTGATTGCGTTTTGCAGCCACATCACCCTTAAATGCATTGTAAAGCATCATCGACAGCTTGTTCTGCAAGTGCTGCATCCTTTCCGCCTTTTGTTGAGTTGCTAAGAGGTCCGCCACTTTGTGCCTGTACCGAGGGTCTAGTAGCGTGGCCACCCAGTACAGGTCATTCGTCTTGAGTTTTTTGATACGGGGGTCCCTCAACAGGCTGGACAACATGAAAGAGGACATCTGCACAAAGCTGGATGCAGATGTACTCTCCATCTCCTCTTGCTCTTCCTCAGTGACGGGACGCAACTCCTCTTCCTCCCCCCAGCCACGAACAATACCACGGGAACGTGGAGCAGCAGAAGCCCCCTGTGACGGCTGCCACGGTTTTTCTTCTTCCGCCGCCTCTTCCTCCTCCACAGAAACACCTTCCTCATCATCACCATCATCAGAGTCTGACTCCTCTCCTTCCCCACACGACTCCTCTTCTTCCTCCTCCTCTTCCCCCCTCTGCGCTGCCGCAGGTGTGTAAATGGCTCCCACGACTCCTGCTGCCGTAACTCTTCTCATTCACGCTCCTCCACAGCTGTATCCACCACTCTACGCACGGCACGCTCCAGGAAGTAGGCGTAGGGGATCAAGTCGCTGATGGTGCCCTCATCGCGACTCACCAGTTTGGTCACCTCCTCAAAGGGCTCCATGACCCTGCATGCATTTCGCATCAGTGTCCAGTTGTTGAGCCACAACATCCCCATCCTCCCAGATTGTGTCCTTGTACTGTAATGATACAGGTACTGGGTGACGGCTTTCTCCTGGTCTAGCAGGCGAGAGAACATCAGCAGGGTGGAATTCCAGTGAGTCGGGCTATCGCAAATCAGGCGTCTCACCGGTTTCTACGCTGAATGTCCGCAAAGCGTGCCATGGCCTTTAAGAGCGCCTGAAATGCCCACACAACTTCCTGGCCTGCTTCAGGACGTCCTCTAAGCCTGGGTACTTGGACACAAATATTTGCACGACCAGATTCAGCACATGTGCCATGCAGGGTATGTGTGTCAGCTTTCCCAAATTCAACGCAGCAATCAGATTGCTGCCGTTGTCACACACCACGTTGCCGATCTTAAGCTTGTGCGGGGTCAGCCATTGCTCCACCTGTTTGTTAAGAGCAGCCAGGAGAGCTGCTCCAGTGTGACTCTCCGCTTTCAGGCAAGACATGTCTAACACTGCGTGACACCGTCGTACCTGGCATGCAGCATAGGCCCTGGGGTGCTGGGGCTGTGTAGCTGGAGAGGAGATCGTGGCACCAGCCAAGGAGGAGGAGGAGGATGACGACAGCGAAGCGGTGGTAGCAGGTGGAGAGGAGGTGGCTGGAGGCCTGCCTGCAAGCCGTGGAGGTGTGACAAGTCGGTCTGCTGCGCAGCCACGTACTCCCTGCTTGCTGACATCGGTCACCAGGTTGACCCAATGGGCTGTGTATGTAATGTAGTGGCCCTGCCCGTGCTTGGCAGACCAGGCATCCGTGGTCAGGTGGACCCTTGACCCAACGCTGTGTGCCAGAGATGAAACCACTTGCCTCTCAACTGCACGGTACAGTTTGGGTATGGCCTTTTGTGAAAAATAATTGTGGCCTGGTATCTTCCACTGCGGTGTACCAATGGCCACAAACTTACGGAAAGCCTCCGACTCCACCAGCTTGTATGGTAATAGCTGGCGAGCTAATAGTTCCGCCACGCCAGCTGTCAGACGCCGGGCAAGAGGGTGACTGGCAGACATTTGCTCGGGCTATCGCAAATCAGGCGTCTCACCGGCAAGTTGTTTCTACGTTGAATGTCCGCAAAGCGTGCCATGGCCTTGTAAGAGCGCCTGAAATGCCCACACAACTTCCTGGCCTGCTTCAGGACGTCCTCTAAGCCTGGGTACTTGGACACAAATCTTTGCACGACCAGATTCAGCACATGTGCCATGCAGGGTATGTGTGTCAGCTTTCCCAAATTCAACGCAGCAATCAGATTGCTGCCGTTGTCACACACCACGTTGCCGATCTCAAGCTTGTGCGGGGTCAGCCATTGCTCCACCTGTTTGTTAAAAGCAGCCAGGAGAGCTGCTCCAAAGTGACTCTCCTCTTTCAGGCAAGACATGTCTAACACTGCGTGACACCGTCGTACCTGGCATGCAGCATAGGCCCTGGGGTGCTGGGGCTGTGTAGCTGGAGAGGAGATCGTGGCACCAGCCAAGGAGGAGGAGGAGGATGACGACAGCGAAGCGGAGGTAGCAGGTGGAGAGGAGGTGGCTGGAGGCCTGCCTGCAAGCCGTGGAGGTGTGACAAGTCGGTCTGCTGCGCAGCCACGTACTCCCTGCTTGCTGCCATCGGTCACCAGGTTGACCCAATGGGCTGTGTATGTAATGTAGTGGCCCTGCCCGTGCTTGGCAGACCAGGCATCCGTGGTCAGGTGGACCCTTGACCCAACGCTGTGTGCCAGAGATGACACCACTTGCCTCTCAACTGCACGGTACAGTTTGGGTATGGCCTTTTGTGAAAAATAATTGCGGCCTGGTATCTTCCACTGCGGTGTACCAATGGCCACAAACTTACGGAAAGCCTCCGACTCCACCAGCTTGTATGGTAATAGCTGGCGAGCTAATAGTTCCGCTACGCCAGCTGTCAGACGCCGGGCAAGAGGGTGACTGGCAGACATTTGCTTCTTCCGCTCAAATACTTCCTTCACGGACAGCTGGGTACTGCTGTGGGCAGAGGAGAAGGAACCGCTGAAGGGAAGAGGCGGTGTGGAGGAGGGTGGCTGTGAAGGTGCAAGGGAGAAAGTGGATGAAGACGATGCACCTGAAGGAGGAAGAGGAGAAGAAGGGTGGCTTGTCTTTTGAGGGGTGCTGCTTTTCCTCAGGTGTTTTTGCCATAGCTGTTTGTGCCTTCTCTCCAGGTGCCTTCGCAAGGCACTTGTCCCTACGTGAGAGTTGGCCTTTCCACGGCTCAATTTTTGCTGGCAGAGACAACAGATGGCTTTGCTCCGAACTGAGACACACACGTGAAAAAATTTCCAAACCGCTGAGCCCCCCTGGGCTGATGGCGCTACGGTGGCATCAGCAGCTGACGTTGAAGGGCATGTGTGCTGGCTGGCCATAGCTGGCGATACATGGTGCTGGACAATGCCCCCAGCTGTTTCTGAGGACGAGCTCCCTCTGCTTCTATCATGGAGTCGTCTCCACCTACTCCTCTCTAACTCCTCCTCTGAACTGTCCCCCTGGTCATCTCCTCTACCGGGAACATATGTGGTATCCGTATAATCGTCATCATAATCCTCCTGGCCAGCTGTGCTTTCTTCAGACACCTCCTCAAGTGCACCAACTTCAGGTGGTCCACCATCATCCCCATCCACACACGTTACGTCCATATTATCGTCACCTAACTCAGACGTAGGAGGTGGTGTACCTGCGCCTTCTTGTTGTTGTGGCAGTAGTGGCTGGGAATCAGTGATTTCACCACCACCACCAAATAACTCCTGCGAAGTGTCAAATGCAGCGGATGTGGTGCTTGTTGTAGCACTGGTGGCTGCGGGAGATGAGGTGTTCTGTGTTAAAAACTCAATCACCTCCTCACGATTTTGGGAAGTGATAGCACGTGCCTTCTTCTGAGCACTGTATTTTGGGGCAGGTCCGCACGAAATCAGAGCAACACCACCTCGCACAGACCTGCCGGTGCCTGGTGGCCTTCCTTTGGGCCTGCCTCTACCTCTTCCTCTACCTGGTTTGTCCATTTTGTCCATCTCGGGGGGATGCTAGCTATATGCAGTGAGGTGGGTTCTCACTCAACACAACCGGTAGTTAGATGCAGTGAGGTGGCCAGGTGGGTTCTCACTCAACACAACAGGTATTTAGATGCAGTGAGCTGGGTTCACTCAACACAACGCTAGGTATATGCAGTGATGAGGTGGGTTAAGTATACACAACAGGTACTGGGTAGTTAGATGCAGTGAGCTGGGTCCACTGAACAGTGAAGGTACTTAAGATGCAGTGAGGTGGGTTCTCACTCAACACAACCGGTAGTTAGATGCAGTGAGCTGGGTTCACTCAACACAACGCTAGGTATATGCAGTGATGAGGTGGGTTAAGTATACACAACAGGTACTGGGTAGTTAGATGCAGTGAGCTGGGTCCACTGAACAGTGAAGGTACTTAAGATGCAGTGAGGTGGGTTCTCACTCAACACAACAGGTATTTAGATGCAGTGAGCTGGGTTCACTCAACACAACGCTAGGTATATGCAGTGATGAGGTGGGTTAAGTATACACAACAGGTACTGGGTAGTTAGATGCAGTGAGCTGGGTCCACTGAACAGTGAAGGTACTTAAAATGCAGTGAGGTGGGTTCTCACTCAACACAACCGGTAGTTAGATGCAGTGAGGTGGCCAGGTGGGTTCTCACTCAACACAACAGGTATTTAGATGCAGTAAGCTGGGTTCACTCAACACAACGCTAGGTATATGCAGTGATGAGGTGGGTTAAGTATACACAACAGGTACTGGGTAGTTAGATGCAGTGAGCTGGGTCCACTGAACAGTGAAGGTACTTAAGATGCAGTGAGGTGGGTTCTCACTCAACACAACCGGTAGTTAGATGCAGTGAGGTGGCCAGGGGGGTTCTCACTCAACACAACAGGTATTTAGATGCAGTGAGCTGGGTTCACTCAACACAACGCTAGGTATATGCAGTGATGAGGCGGGTTAAGTATACACAACAGGTACTGGGTAGTTAGATGCAGTGAGCTGGGTCCACTGAACAGTGAAGGTACTTAAGATGCAGTGAGGTGGGTTCTCACTCAACACAACCGGTAGTTAAAAGCAGTGAGGTGGCCAGGTGGGTTCTCACTCAACACAACAGGTATTTAGATGCAGTGAGCTGGGTTCACTCAACACAACGCTAGGTATATGCAGTGATGAGGTGGGTTAAGTATACACAACAGGTACTGGGTAGTTAGATGCAGTGAGCTGGGTCCACTGAACAGTGAAGGTACTTAAGATGCAGTGAGGTGGGTTCTCACTCAACACAACCGGTAGTTAGATGCAGTGAGGTGGCCAGGTGGGTTCTCACTCAACACAACAGGTAGTTAGATGCAGTGAGCTGGGTTCACTCAACACAATGCTAGGTATATGCAGTGATGAGGTGGGTTAAGTATACACAACAGGTACTGGGTAGTTAGATGCAGTGAGCTGGGTCCACTGAACAGTGAAGGTACTTAAGATGCAGTGAGGTGGGTTCTCACTCAACACAACCGGTAGTTAGATGCAGTGAGGTGGCCAGGTGGGTTCTCACTCAACACAACAGGTATTTAGATGAAGTGAGCTGGGTTCACTCAACACAACGCTAGGTATATGCAGTGATGAGGCGGGTTAAGTATACACAACAGGTACTGGGTAGTTAGATGCAGTGAGCTGGGTCCACTGAACAGTGAAGGTACTTAAGATGCAGTGAGGTGGGTTCTCACTCAACACAACCAGTAGTTAGATGCAGTGAGGTGTCCAGGTGGGTTCTCACTCAACACAACAGGTATTTAGATGCAGTGAGCTGGGTTCACTCAACATAACGCTAGGTGTATGCAGTGATGAGGTGGGTTAAGTATACACAACAGGTACTGGAGTATATGCAGTACTGGGTAGTACAATGTGCAGCTCCCTGTCACATACACAGGTAGTCACTGAATGTACTGGGCTGCTGGCAGTGGCACACACACTATCACACTATCAATTAGCAATGCTGTGCATGCAACAAAAGTGTCAGTTTGACACACAGAAAAAAAAAAAGTACAGGATGAGCTCTGACAAGAGCTATTGAGGGGTGCTATAAAAGCAATAACAATCAGCCAGGAGCAAGCTAAGCAGCCAAGAACCTAACTAATCTGTCCCTAGAAGAACAAGTCTGCAGCAGCTCTCCCTAGTCTGTCTAATAGCAGGCAGACGAGTGACTGTAATGGCCGCCGGAGGCTGCCTTATATAACGGGGGTGGGGCTCCAGGGCTTAGTGTAGCCTGAATGGCTACAATGTGCCTGCTGACTGTGATGCAGAGGGTCAAAGTTGACCCTCATAGTGCATTATGGGGCAAATCGAACTTCCGCAAAAGTTCGCTTGGTGCAGGCGAACGCGAACCCCCGAAGTTCGCCTGGAACCGTTCGCCGGCGAACCGTTCGCTACATCTCTAGATGTCACCTTCCCCTTTATTGTGGAGGTCGATGCCTCAGAGGTTGGGTGGGGGCTGTATTGTCTCAGCGCTCTGGTTTGCAGGGCAAACTTCACCCATGCGCTTACTTTTCTCGTAGGTTTTCACCCGCAGAGAAAAACTAGGATATTGGCAACCGGGAGCTTTTAGCTATTAAATTAGCTTTTGAAGAATGGCGACATTGGCTAGAAGGTGCAGAGCATACTATCACAGTTTATACAGATCATAAAAACCTGGAGTACATAGAGGGCGCCAAGAGACTTAGCACTCGTCAGGCCCGGTGGTCTTTGTTTTTTTCAAGATTCAGATTTGGTATAACGTATACTGTTATAATTTAAGTAGGCCTCAGTTATTTGGCCTGAGTTTTATGTAAAAGGCTTGTCCGCAGAGTATGCCTTTAAAATAAATAGAGTTTCTTGTGATGCAGGCAGGAGCATTTCGGTGTCTGCGTGTAGCAGATGATACACGCAGATACCGAGAACATGTTCCTGAAAGAAGGCCACAGGCCTACACTGACCTCAACATGTACACCACAAGAACAGTAAACATAGGCCATGTTTTCTAAATACCAAATTCTTGTAAGTAAGGCAACAGTCTCATTAAATATTAATCGAGTAGGTGGGTATTAGGACACCACGAGGGGGCTCAGCCAATAGTCTGGTCTGTGGGAGGGCAAAGATGAGTCCATACACAATCAATCGATTTCGGACTCAACCCTTGCACGAATAATCTTCAGAATTTATTGTAATAATGTATGCGGTTATACAGCAGACAAAAAAGCACAAAGTTTCGGGCTACATGCCCTTTCTCAAGTGCTTAAAAAAAGGGCATGTAGCCCGAAACGTTGTGCTTTTTTGTCTGCTGTATAACCGCATACATTACTACAATAAATTCTGAAGATTATTCGTGCAAGGGTTGAGTCCGGAATCGATTGATTGTGTATGGACTGGATTATGATTGGAGGCTTGATGGACCTCCTACGATGATCTGTGACTCCCCGAGAGTAACAGTGATTCCTGAGGTCTGTGGACAACCCCCATAGGGCAAAGATGAGGTCACATTTAACTCTTTCCTAGTCGGTATTAAATACCCGGGACGAGCGGACAGAGGGCTCTCTGATTCCTGCTCTGCTTCCTACTTCATGCTAACTAGATGCTGACTGGGACCTCTAAGTATTTTCATTCTTTATGTAATCTGATCTAATGTATGTTGTACATAGGTAGTCTAGAGTAACGTAGTCTAGAAAGAAGATAACTGACTAATATTCAGGAGGAAGGTTAGTCAAGAGCTGTAACGCCAAGACCTTAAACATGCGCATCTGCTTTGCTAGGATATGATGAACTATATCTGTATATTTGTGTAGTGAATAAACTCCTTAAATACTGAAGAAGCCTGAGAAAAGTCTATCTCCTGCTTGCTGTGTTGAGAGTCAAGTTATCTCACAGTCTGTGAGACGCAACTGTAAGAAGTTGCTGGTGCCGGATCTAAAGGTGATTTATAACAGTTTATAACATATACCCCCGGTAGTAAAAACATCAAAGCTGACGCCTTGTCCAGGTGTTTCGAGCCTGCGACAGTACAGCCCTCAGCCCCTGAGACCATTCTACCTCAGAGGGTAGTTCTGGCAGCTACCGAGACCTGGAAAGATTGGACAGTCACTCTGAGTCCCTACCAACAGGATGTTCCAGAGGGGAAGCCCAAGGGGGTGAGGTTTGTACCACTACCTTTTCGTGTGCAACTCTTACATCTGTTTCATTCCCATAAGAATGCAGGTCATCCCGGGGCCCCCAGAACTCAGGATTTGCTGGCCAGATGCGCTTGGTGGCCTACATTAGCAACAGATTGTAAGGAGTTTGTGAGGGAATGTGCAGTATGTGCTAGGAGTAAGCCTTCTCGCCAGGCACCCGTGGGTACGTTACAATCCTTACCAGTGTCAAGCGAACCATGGACTCATCTGTCCATGGATTTTGTAGGAGAACTCCCCAGGTCTGAGGGCAAGACAGTCATTTGGGTGGTGGTTGATAGATTCAGTAAGATGGCCCATTTTGTTCCGTTAAAAGGACTCCCCTCGGCCCAGGAGTTGGCTGATCTCTTCATCCAGCACGTTTTCCGGCTGCATGGCATTCCGGAAAATGTAGTGTCAGATCGGGGAGTCCAATTTGTATCAAAGTTTTGGAAAGCTTTTTGCCATCAGCTGGATATGGACCTTGCATTTTCATCAGGCTACCACCCACAGACCAATGTCCAGACTGAGAGAGTTAACCAGTCCCTGGAGCAATTTCTCAGATGTTATGTCGCAGACGCTCAGTCCGATTGGGTACAATTTTTTGCGGAATTTGCGCACAACAATCTGAAGAGTTCCTCTTCAGGATTTTCCCCATTTCAGGTAGTTTCGGGAAGATCACCCAAGTTCGCCCCGTTACCTGTGGCGTCTACACCATTCCCAGCCTTGGAGGATTGGCAGAGAGCTCTAAGGGAGATTTGGTGAATGGTTAAGAGGAACTTGGGGAAAGCTTTCCAGACTCAGAAGAAACAGGCAGATAAAAAGCGGTCTGTAGAATGGAAGTTTTCTCCAGGAGACATGGTATGGGTATCCACTCGGCATTTGGCCTTGAAGCAACTGTCACCCAAACTGGGTCCTAGATTCATAGGACCATTTCCAGTGACCAGAAAGATTAATAATGTCACTTATGACATTAACCAACCTGAATATGAGATCGAAAAGATTCTGGACTCTCGCTTAGTGCAAAATTCTGTGCAGTATCTGGTCCACTGGAAGGAATATGGTGTGGAGGAAAGAACTTGGGTGCCAGATTGTCGCATGCATGCGGAAGAATTAAAGAAAGAATTTCATGACTTACATCCTGGGAAGCCAGAAGGGAAGTGTCCGGAGTCCACTTCTCAGGTGGGGTACTGTAATGAATAGCGTAGATGCCGCCGCGCGGTCTGGCGGCGGGGCGGCTGTCTCTGCGTTCAGACCGGCGGTTTCCGCACAGCAACATGCGTCTGGTTTGCCTGGGCCTTCTAGTGCACACAGATGGAGAGCTATACACGCACGTGCCAGAAGACAGGACCTTTATGCCAGCAGGAGAGGTATCAGCTGATCAGGACGATTGGCTGAGTGGCTGGGGGCGGTGCTGCGGAGCGCTGTAGTATATATAGATCTTGCTTGTCAGTTGCTGGTTGTCTGCCGTTGCGAATACTTACGTGTGAGCACTCAGACCTCAGTCAGATCCTACAATGTGTTAGAACCAGTTGGAACTGGGAATTCACACTTAGCCAGATTACGCTCTTGATGTTTACTTTGTCATCACTGTGTTATACTTTAGATCAGTTCCAGGGTGTTGAGACCAAGGACATCACACCCAAGCATAGGATTACTGTATTATTACTGTGTTATACTTTAGACCAGTTCCAGGGTGTTGAGACCAAGGACCTCACACCCAAGCATAGGATTACTGTGTCATTACTGTGTTATACTTTAGACCAGTTCCAGGGTGTTGAGACCAAGGACCTCACACCCAAGCATAGGAGACTGTGTTATTCTTTAGACTAGTGCCTGGGTGTCGAGACCAAGGACCTCACACCTCAGACTAGGATTGTGCTTGATATCTGTTATGACCTCTGGCTCTGTTGACCTCTCTCTTGCTTTCTGATTCGGTACCTCTGCCTATCTGTCTACCAGTTGCCAAACTTGCCTGTACCCGGTTACCGAATCAGCCTTCTGTCTCTGTACCTTATCTGCTCGTGTGTTGCCGACCTGGCCTGTCTGACCCTTCTGACTGTCACTCATCCCTCGAGTGATCAGTCTGTTTGTACTACCCGTGACACTAATCCACCAGGTGTCAGTTAGCTGCAAGGACCTCTTGCTCCTCAGAGAGTCCTTCCTGCAGTCCAGCCAGTGGCCTCTACTCATAGGAGTCCACTGGCAGCCAAGGATTCCCAATCCATCTGGGAATCCTTGGCTGCAGTACAGTCTGATTTCCAGTCCATCAGGGAATCACTGGCTGCAAGATTATCTCTGTCCGCTTAAAGAGATAGTCCCTGCACAGTCAGAAGTCACCTGCCTCTCAGGTGGTCACTGGCTGCAGTAGTATCTGTGTCTCTCGCTCCACGGGAGATAGCCTTACAGTTGCACCAAGCACTTACTCTCATTAGATGTCCAGAGGTTAGTCATACTTGTATTATTGGTGATTCTGCAGATCACCCATAATCAGGTATACATCTGTATTGTTGGTGATACTGCAGATCATCAATAATCAGATACTCTCTGTGTGCTGACACCAATCGTTACAGTATCAATGTAGTATGCATTTGTATGCTACAGGGTAGAATCGTGATCTGCCCTTAAGTTTTGTAGTGATATATTGCTCTGCGTTATTTCAGTGGGGGATATTGTACATAGTGGTATTAAGTCGTTATTAGTAATGATGAGGGAAGTGGGGTCAGTGGCTGGAGATGGGTTCAGTTTTTTTACAGCAAAGTGCCGTTTAAGTGTTAGTTTACGAATATAGGCATTTAGGTCGGAGAAGATCTCGAACAAATTTGACTGGTTCGCTGGACAAAAAGATAAGCCTTTTTCGAGTTATGTGGTTTCACTATGAGACAGTTGATACTCCGACAGGTTGAAAATACATTTTGCTTGTGCATTATTGGGTATGGAATCAGTGGTTAGTGTTGTTTGTTTCTTTTTTCTTTTACCTCGCCTCCCTCTTTTAGATTTTAGGCATGGCAATTTATGATTAATGTTTCCCTTTTTTCCCCTAGTTCTATCTACCTCCCCCCTACTCAAGTTTTTTCCACCTTTGCCCTATCTGCCCACCACAATAATGGCGGATAGAAGCCCAGCGCAGGCGCAGTACAAGTGCATGATGTTGGGTGGACCATTTCCGCCACATACCACGGAAGTTTCCCATCCTATGCCCTTTGTACACAATATTAATGCGACGCTATGGCCGCACTTGATGACGCATCCCCGCAAGGTGGGAGACCATTTGCCCGCCCCACTCCATGATAGGCTGGAAAGCGTAACTACTCAATATTTATACAGCAGGTCCGGAGCACCGTGGTAACGAGGTGCCAGGTGTTACCCAGACATACTGCTGGTAAATTTAAACAACTACTGTTTTCCCCTTAACCCTTTCCAATTGTGCATTGCTCACTATGGCTCCCCACATCACTTAAGCCACCCACTAGCACTGCAGTCCTCCATCCCCATGTATTATAATATAACCAAGTGCCCCAATGTCCACACTTGTTCCTATATGCCATAACCTTCTGTCCACATGCATGTCCTCCATACTACACCCTCCCATCCCCACGTTCTCTCAGCCAGGTTTGCCCCCCACTGCAGGCTTACACTGCTTCCCCACATACCTGACCCCCCTTCTACATTACTATTCCCACACAAACCATAGCACCATTCTTGATTATACCTATTACCTGAATGTTTACGTATTATACTTATTTTGATATATTTTTAAGGATTGAAATCCCGTTCCACAATTTAACCCTTCTGTTAATGTCTTTAACATTTTCATAAATTTGTACTCAGAAATCTTTCTTGCTTGTTCATTTTTGAAGTTTCCCTTAAGAATAAGTACTTTGAGATCTTTTATGCTGTGTCCTGGTTCACAGAAGTGTTGGCCCACTGGTGTGTCTATTTTACCCTCATTAATTTTAAAGCCGTGATGGTTCGTTCTTGTGCGCAGTTTTTCTCCTGTTTCTCCTATATAGATTCCTCTTGAGGGGCATTTCATGCAGCGTATCATGTATACAACATTGGATTACTCACAGGAAAATTGGTCTGATATTTGATATATTTCTGTGAGTTTGGTATTTGAATTTGGCTTGTGCACAAGATATAAGGGCAGGTCTCACACCTTGCGTGAGTGCAGGGTAATGTGCCTGGAGTTTCTGGTGTAGATAATGCACTTCTGATAATCATTTTTCTCAAATTTGGAGGTTGTCTGAAAGCAAGCAGTGGTAAATCAGGAAAAACTTCTTTCAGGCGTTTGTCTTTGTGAAGTATCGGTTGCAGGGCTTTCAATATCTTCCTCAGTTCCTCTCTAGATTTTAAATTTGCTCTGTGTATTTGATTATCAACGATTCGTGGATGATATCCCTGATCTATGAATATATTACGTAGCGACATAAGTTGTCTGTCTCTGTCCTCTGAATTAGAACATATTCGGTTATACCTCAGAGCCTGGCTGTAAACAATAGATTTTTTTGGTGTGTTTCGGGTGGAAACTATTCCACTTGAGGTAAATATGCCGGTCAGTTGGTTTACAGTAGATGGATGTTTGTAAAAATCTATCTTGTATATAATTTGTAGTATCCAGGAAACTAACATGGCAGGATGAAAAGTTGAGAGTTAACTTGATGTTCTTGTGGTATTCTGAGAAGTTTTTGTGGAATTTGATTAAAACTTCCTGTGATGCTGTCCAAATTAATAGGATATTGTCTATAAACCTAAAGTAAGCCCATTGTTTAATTTCGCAAGTTGAAAGGAAGTTTTCCTCCAATCTGGCCATAAATAAATTTGCATACTGGGGCGACATCCTACTTCCCATAGCACTGACTGTTGTCTGTAGATGTACATCATTCCCAAATGAAAAATAGTTATGAGTTAGTATATATTTAATAAGTTGTAGTGTGGGCTCTGTTGGTAGATCATTCAGCTGAAGGAAATGTTGGCAAGCTGCAATACTGTCCTCGTGTGGAATGTTGGTATAAAGGGATTCAACATCCATTGTAGCCAGGATAGCACCCTCTGGGATTGGACCCATAGCAGTCAATTTGTTAAGAAGGTCAGTGGTTTCCTGGATGTAGCTGGCTGTATTCCTTACCAAGGGTTTAAGAATGTTTTCTACCCAGCCAGATATCTTTTCTGTTAGTGTCCCCAAACCAGAGATGATAGGTCGACCTGGGTTTCCTTCTTTGTGTATTTTTGGTAAGATGTAGAAGGTGCCTATTTTAGGATTATCTGGTATTAATGTAAGTAATATGTTGGCGCTTTATAAATACAATAAATAATAATAATAATAAGTATGTTAGATGATACTGAGGAAAGATCATTAAGCATATTCTTTAATTCCCTTGAGTATTGCAACGTGGGGTTTATTTCTAGTCTTTTGTGTACTGGGTGCCAGCATGGGTGAGGGTGATAGATGTGGGCAGGTGGGGAGGACAGTGGAAGCTGGCGGTATAGTGTCCGCATAGGACGCGCTCTCAGCTATACTTAATATAGCTGAGAGCCAAAGCATCTTTAAATTTACCTCCAAGGCTCTCTATTGGTGCCTTATCGACCGATGGGGATCCTCCTGGTCAGTTAAGGAACCAATGGGGAGCCTTGGAGGGAAATTTAAAGATGCTTTTGGCTCCCAGCGGGGGCGGCGTTTGTGGCAGCAGCTGGTGGATATCTTCAATCTACTTCAAGTTCACAAGATAGAGGATATTGGCATGGAATACTTCCAAGGATATTGGCGTGGGAACATTTTTTTGTTTCAAATGTTTTTTATTAAATTTTCAAAATAAACAGTTTGTACAACTTGTGTCTTAGTAAAAATTATTCAACGGTACGGCTCACATATTAAACAGGTGAGAAAATAGTTTCCGGTTAAAGAACAAACAAATTGTATTTCAACATCTATAAGTAATAATTAATGTGCATTTGAACCTTATGTAAAACCAGCAAATTATAGGCACTCTATATATAGCAAGTGAAGTAGGTGGGCTCTTCCAGAGACAGGGTATTCGTCGAGGTGGTCGACCATCCGCTCACTGAACCAAAAATGTCCGGATGGCAACTATCCCATATCAAGGCACAGTGCCCCCTTTTAAGTTCCGACTTCCAGCGAGGTCGGATGTGTTATTATTTGAAGAATGGACTTAATGTCCATATATAATACGGTACTGATTTATTCGTAAGAATCTGGTTACAAAAGAGCAAGCTATTAGCTAAGTGAATTAGATACGGAATTGCATATGGAGATACTAAAACCGTACTTTTCAGAATATTGTTTGGTTACATGGTACAGGTAAGTGTGACGGACGGTTGCGTGGCCGCAGATGCGTCCTTGAACCGCCCGTGAAGAACATGCGATCGCAATCGGCTCTCTGCATCGATTGCAATTAAGATCGATAGAATCTGGATTGGTTGTGTAGGAGCATCTGCAGTTAATCTGGGCTCTCTCTTTTCTCAGCAGAGAGATAACATTAGCTTAACTGTAGGATGGCTCTTTTGATTTGCTAAGGGCCGGTTCACACGGACGCTTGGCGATGCCGCCAAGTCCCATCAAGCGTTCGGGTCCCGTCAAGCGTTCGGGATTAATCGGCTAAACTCTCCCATTCAAGTGAATGGGAGCGTTTAGCATTGCGCGGTTACCGTCGATTACCGTCGATTGCATAAACACGGCGTTCTGATCCCGATTTAACGCATCGATTGGCCGTCCCTAGAAGCCGCATGCAACGTCCAGGGACGGCTAGCCGACGCAGCTTGATGTCCCCCTGCGGGGACAGAAAAGTCGATCGCGACGATCTCCGTACTGCCGCCACCGAACGAGACGTCACAGGACGACGAAACTTCCTGGCCGCCCCAACGCTGCCTGCCGCCCGTGTGAACCGGCCCTAATGAACACGAACAATGCTTGTGTCCAAGAGGCTACTGTTTACTTTTAATTACCTGGGGACACAGGATGCTGCACTCTGGCAGAACTTCAGATAAGTGTACTGCCTTTGGAAAAGACAGGATGAGCTCACAGCTCACACCTCAATGTGAATTGACTAGCAAATGGGGCTTCCTCCTGCTCTCCAGACAAAGCGTCTCCATGGTTCAAAAGGGATAGGACAAGAGGAATATTGTACAGCAGTACACCATGAAATATCACAGTAAGTGGAAGCAAAACACAAGGAGTCCCCTGGGTACATACAGCATAGAACTGGACGCTGCAGACTTGATACCCTCTGACGAAGGGAACCCCCCCAAAACGGCGCTGTCAGGGTATAACTCAATCCTTTGGGGCATTCTTTGATTGCTCATTTGTCTGTATGCTCTATTTACCACTTGCTAATTTTTGTTGCACTATTTCTTCTGATCATACTGACATGTGAATGTTCTATGCTGTATGTACCCAGGGGACTCCTTGTGTTTTGCTTCCACTTACTGTGATATTTCATGGTGTACTGCTGTACAATATTCCTCTTCTTGAACATGTACTGTTGCATTTATTTTTTGTACCAATACAAACTTTATGCATCCTAAATCTACATTTCTGGTGTGCGAGTCCATTATTCGTTATTGTACTAGTAGGACTGCATTTGCAGCCCGGTTTACTGACTCAGCACCCATTTTGATTCTAGCCTTATTACCTATGATATGTGTGAACCAGGTGTGCAAACCTTTTGTATTTAATCAAAAGGGATAGGTGCATGTGATTTATGTGGTCTATATGAAAAGGGCGCAGGTAAAAAATGGCGCCTGGTGGAGCCCATATATACCAACTTTGGCTGCAAAAAAGGTGCCTGGTGTAGCCCATATAAACTTCGGTTACAAAAAAGGCGCCTGGTGTAGCCCATATAAAAACTTCGGCTACAAAAAAAGGCGCCTGGTGTAGTCCATATAAAAACTTCGGCTACAAAAAAACTCCGGGATGTGTAAATTACTATTCCCCCTCCAGGGCGCCATGGATAGTGGGGGAATGAAATAATTCGGCTTACAGTGCTTGTAGCTCATATAAAAACTTCGGCTACAAAAAAACTCTGGGATGTGTAAATTACTATTCCCCCTCCAGGCCGCCATGGATAGTGGAGGAATGAAATAATTCGGCTTCCAGCACTTGTAGCCCATATAAAACCATAGGCTACAAAAAAGGCAATAATATGGGCTACAAAGGGGCACCTTACTGTAGCCGAAAACCTTGTAGCCGAAAAAATATGGGCTACAAAGGGGCGCCCTACTGTAGCCGAAAACCTTGTAGCCGAAAAAATATGGGCTACAAAGGGGAGCCCGCTTGTAGCCTATATCAAAACTCGGGCGCCCTTTTTTACACCTTGTAGCCCATATTTCCAGAAATAACATTGATGTCTATGGCGGCGCCCTTTTCATACAGGCAGCTCGGGTGCCCTTTTCAACCGATACCGATTTATGTTTTCTGCTTATTAAAGGAAAACCGAGTGTCACCCAGAGGTGGGAGTAGTGTATTCGGATTCACTAAAATTTGACCAACGTTGTGGTATACAAATCATAATCCTGCCTCATTCGGTTATGGAGTTATGGACCCCTCGGTAACCATACGCCCTAAAACCCGCATCCAAGGTATCATATTAATCGGTAGGTTCTGGGGATCGATAGTATGTAATTATTATTTATGTGCCGGCCACGTAGGTCGGCCTAGAGGAAATGTCAGGGTTATGGGGCTTGTGAAAGGACCTGCCCAGATGTGATTACCATAGTCCAGCCTGGGGGCCGACTCTGGAAGCCCGCCTCTGAACGCAGCTCCATTAAAAGTAAATGAGCTGCCCGGGCAATTCAGTCCTCCCCTGTGAACCAACCCCTGATCAAGCCAGCCAGAGGACCATGCGGCTGGCGGCCATTTTCCTCGACTGAAACAAAGGACATTTTCCATGTGCTCAGATTTTCCCAGAAAGGACATATTTCCATGAACTTTAAGTATCCGTTTTTCTCCATTTTTATTTTCTATACTGTGTTATCATTTGTCTCTATAATTGTTGATTTTAATGATTTTCTGTATATATTAATTATTTATATTGCATTGTAATAAACCGACGCTAACGTCAGTTTGTTTATTCCGCTACCCTATTATTCAGCCATACACAGAAACTGAACCCGGGTCTCTGGAGAGACGCTACTATTGTCGCTAGCTAGACAGAATAGAGTGTGTTTAACCGTTTTTATCTGCAGGTCTAGGCTTGGCCAGTCAGTGGGTGCCTCTGTCCCATGGTAACAGAGGTGGTGGCAGTTCTACCCTGAAATAGTGTGTAATTTGTAATTACCGTAGCTCACAGGCTCCCTTCTAGTCGGTCTGCTGCCAAAATTCCAGCGGTTTCTGCGCACTGATCGCGACCACAGCTTGCATGGCCTGTGTGCTGAAACCGATTGGAAGGCATTCTGCAGTCCGGCCACTAGGGGCCCTGTGACAGTAAGTGTTTCTGGTTAATTAAGAATATTAAAATACTTTACTCATCGCTGTGTTTTTATTTCATTTAACCCTTTGTGGAAAGGGGTAAGGGATACATTGTACCCCTTTACTTATTTATCCTGGGAGGGGGGTAGGCATCTGGGGTCCCCTTCCTAAAGGGGGCTCCCAGACGCCACCATGAACCCCCCCAGGGAGTCGTCACCCCACCTCCTCCTGGTGTGCTGGAGGTGAGGAAGAGCCTCTTGTCCATGGATTGGACAGAGCTCCGGGGGGAGGGGAAGGCTTGGCCGCCCCTCCCCCGGAGCCCCCCCCCCATATCATGGACCAGGCGGGCTGGTATAGTTCAGGGTGCGAAGCCCCAGTCGGCCCAGGGCTCCGCATTCTGGTTATCCCAGCCTGCATGGGGACAAGGGGATAAAGATGCTCGGTAGGCGGGACCCCACATCATTTTTATTTTGTTTTAATTTCCAACCCTTTGAATAGTGTTGGGCGAACACCTGGATGTTCGGGTTCGCGAACGTTCGCCGAACATGGCCGCGATGTTCGGGTGTTCGCGCCGAACTCCGAACATAATGGAAGTCAATGGGGACCCGAACTTTCGTGCTTTGTAAAGCCTCCTTACATGCTACATACCCCAAATTTACAGGGTATGTGCACCTTGGGAGTGGGTACAAGAGGAAAAAAATTTTTAGCAAAAAGAGCTTATAGTTTTTGAGAAAATCGATTTTAAAGTTTCAAAGGGAAAACTGTCTTTAAAATGCGGGAAATGTTTGTTTTCTTTGCACAGGTAGCATGCATTTTGCCGCCATGCAGTCATAAATGTAATAAAGATAAGAGGTTCCATAAACAGGGACTGGCAACGCTAACCCAGCAGCAGCACACGTGATGGAACAGGAGGAGGCGCAGGAGGAGAAGGCCACGCTTTGAGACACAACAACCCAGGCCTTGCATGAGGACAAAAAGCGTGCGGATAGCATGCTTTTTGCCGCCATGCAGTCATAAATGTAATAAAGAAAAGAGGTTCCATAAACAGGGACCGGCAACGCTAACCCAGCAGCAGCACACGTGATGGAACAGGAGGAGGCGCAGGAGGAGAAGGCCACGCTTTGAGACACAATAACCCAGGCCTTGCATGAGGACAAAAAGCGTGCGGATAGCATGCTTTTTGCCGCCATGCAGTCATAAATGTAATAAAAATAAGAGGTTCCATAAACAGGGACCGGCAACGCTAACCCAGCAGCAGCACACGTGATGGAACAGGAGGAGGCGCAGGAGGAGAAGGCCACGCTTTGAGACACAACAACCCAGGCCTTGCATGAGGACAAAAAGCGTGCGGATAGCATGCTTTTTGCTGCCATGCAGTCATAAATGTAATAAAGATAAGAGGTTCCATAAACAGGGACCGGCAACGCTAACCCAGCAGCAGCACACGTGATGGAACAGGAGGAGGCGCAGGAGGAGAAGGCCACGCTTTGAGACACAACAACCCAGGCCTTGCATGAGGACAAAAAGCGTGCGGATAGGATGCTTTTTGCCGCCATGCAGTCATAAATGTAATACAGATAAGAGGTTCAATAAATAGGGACCGGAAACGCTAACCCATCACAGATGGTCATTGTTCATGTTACTTGGTTGGGGTCCAGGAGTGTTGCATAGTCGTTTCCAATCCAGGATTGATTCATTTTAATTTGAGTCAGACGGTCTGCATTTTCTGTGGAGAGGCGGATACGCCGATCTGTGACGATGCCTCCGGCAGCACTGAAACAGCGTTCCGACATGACGCTGGCTGCCGGGCAAGCCAGCACCTCTATTGCGTACATTGCCAGTTCGTGCCAGGTGTCTAGCTTCGATACCCAATAGTTGAAGGGTGCAGATGGATTGTTCAACACAGCTACGCCATCTGACATGTAGTCCTTCACCATCTTCTCCAGGCGATCGGTGTTGGAGGTGGATCTGCACGCTTGCTGTTCTGTGGGCTGCTGCATGGGTGTCAGAAAATTTTCCCACTCCAAGGACACTGCCGATACCATTCCCTTTTGGGCACTAGCTGCGGCTTGTGTTGTTTGCTGCCCTCCTGGTCGTCCTGGGTTTGCGGAAGTCAGTCTGTCGGCGTACAACTGGCTAGAGGAGGGGGAGGATGTCAATCTCCTCTCTAAAGTCTCCACAAGGGCCTGCTGGTATTCTTCCATTTTGACCTGTCTGACTCTTTCTTCAAGCAGTTTTGGAACATTGTGTTTGTACCGTGGATCCAGAAGGGTATAAACCCAGTAATTGGTGTTGTCCAGAATGCGCACAATGCGTGGGTTGCGTTCAATGCAGTCTAGCATGAATTGAGCCATGTGTGCCAGAGTCCTGCCAGAATCCTCATCATCCTCGTGTGAGCGTTGTGATAGTTGTTGTGATGCATCATAGTCGTCACCTTCTTCCTGGTCTGCTTCTGCTGACCATTCGCGCTGAATTGTGGAAGTCCAACGTGCACCGCTCTGGCCCTCGTCAGTGGTGGCATGAAATTCCTGCTCCAACTCCAGCTGTTCCTCCTCCTCTTCTTCGTCATAGCTGCTGGGGCCAGCGTTTCCTGAGGCAGATGGCCTGATGTTGGTACCATCACGCTGTTCGTTTTCTCCTTCAGATTCCCCCAGTTGCATCATGACAGCTGTTTCCTTGATTTTCAACATTGACTTCTTCAGTAAACACAGCAGTGGTGGATTGCTCAAAATTTTGGAGGACTTGGCAGAGGTCCAACATGTTGGCCCAATCGGATCCACAGAAGCTTGGCAGCTGTCCGGATGCGCCTCGGTACTGCGCCGTCATGTACTGGACCACTGCACTCTTCTGCTCGCAAAAGCGGGCTAGCATGTGCAGCGTAGAATTCCAGCGCGTAGGGACATCACACAGCAAGCGATGGTGGGGGAGATTGAAGCGCTCCTGCATCTTGGCGAGTGCCCCCAAAGCAGTACTGGAATTTCCACAATGTTTGGCCACTCGTCGCACCTTCAACAGAAGATCGGCCACGCCTGGGTATGTCCTCAGGAACCGCTGAACTACTAGGTTCATCACGTGCGCCAGGTGTGTCAGCTTAGCCAACCTTAAAGCGCGAATGAGATTACTCCCATTATCACACACAACCATGCCCGGTTTCAGGTCCAGCGGTGCCAGCCACAAATCCGTCTGTTCCTTTATTCCCCTCCAAATTTCCTCCCCTGTGTGCTGCTTATCCCCAAGGCAGATCAGCTTCAGCAACGCTTGCTGACGCATGCCAACAGCTGTGCTGCACTGCTTCCACGATCCTACTGCTGCTGGGTTAGCGTTTCCGGATGAGGTACAGCTTTGAGATGCGTTGGAGGAGAAGGAGTCAGAGAGGTAGGTGCTGCTGTTGTTATCCAGTGGGAGGGACGGCGGTGCAGTTGTTTGCGGCGTGGGCAACACCCGCGCCGTAGCAGGTGAGGAATCGCTACCAGGCTCCACAAGGTTCACCCAGTGCGCGGTAAGAGAGATGTATCGACCCTGGCCGAACGCACTCGTCCAGGTGTCAGTGGTGAGGTGAACCTTGCAGGCAACGGCATTCTTCAAGCTTCGGGTTATTTTGCTGACCACGTGCTCATGCAACTCAGGCACTGCAGAGTGCGCAAAGTGGTAGCGGCTGGGAACCACGTAACGTGGGATGGCCACTGACATCATGCCCTTGAAGCTGTTTGTCTCCACCACTCGATATGGCAGCATTTCGCAGGCCAGAAGCTTGGCTATGCTGGCTGTTACTGCCACGGCCCGGGGGTCATTTGCTGGCAATTTCTTCTTGCGCTCAAGCATCTCCGAGACAGACAACTGAACCGTAGGGCTGCACACTGAACATAGTTACATAGTTATTTTGGTTGAAAAAAGACATACGTCCATCGAGTTCAACCAGTACAAAGTACAACTCCAGCCTGCTCCCTCACATATCCCTGTTGATCCAGAGGAAGGCGAAAAAACCCTTACAAGGCATGGTCCAATTAGCCCCAAAAGGGAAAAATTCCTTCCCGACTCCAGATGGCAATCAGATAAAATCCCTGGATCAACATCATTCTGCCTTACCTAGTAATTGTAGCCATGGATGTCATTCAATTCAAGGAAAGCATCTAAGCCCCTTTTAAATGCAGGTATAGAGTTTGCCATAACGACTTCCTGTGGCAATGCATTCCACATCTTAATCACTCTTACTGTAAAGAACCCTTTCCTAAATAAATGGCTAAAACGTTTTTCCTCCATGCGCAGATCATGTCCTCTAGTCCTTTGAGAAGGCCTAGGGACAAAAAGCTCATCCGCCAAGCTATTATATTGCCCTCTGATGTATTTATACATGTTAATTAGATCTCCTCTAAGGCGTCTTTTCTCTAGACTAAATAAACCCAGTTTATCTAACCTTTCTTGGTAAGTGAGACCTTCCATCCCACGTATCAATTTTGTTGCTCGTCTCTGCACCTGCTCTAAAACTGCAATATCTTTTTTGTAATGTGGTGCCCAGAACTGAATTCCATATTCCAGATGTGGCCTTACTAGAGAGTTAAACAGGGGTAATATTATGCTCGCATCTCGAGTTTTTATTTCCCTTTTAATGCATCACAAAATTTTGTTAGCTTTAGCTGCAGCGGCTTGGCATTGAGTACGATTATTTAACTTGTTGTCGATGAGTTGGTTGTTGTGTTTGATGACTGGGAGACCTCAAGAGCACTATTCCGGAAAGTGACAGTGTCAACGTCGTCTGATGTTTGTGAATGTTGTTGTGAACCACGCAATGGCTGGGCTACTGCTGCTGCTGAGGAGGGTCTGGTGGTGAGTCTGGTGACTCCAAGGGAGGCAGTGTTGCTGCTGGTACCCTGTCCTGGCGGCCACAGAGTGGGATGTTTGGATACCATGTGGGGGGTCATGCTGGTGGTGGAGAGGTTGTTAATATGTTTCCCCCTGCTCAGGTGAGTCTTGCACAACTTGCAAATCACCATGGTACCATCCTCACTGCAGTCTTCAAAGAAAGGCCAGACTTTGGAGCACCTGCCTTGCTGGCGATTTCTGTTTGCGCCTCTTTTGCGTCTCACTTGAACTTCCACGCTTGTGGTGCCTGAAATTTCGCGCCGCCTACCTTGTGGCACAAGGCGAACTCGTGCAGCAGTGGGTTCTTCAACAGACTTATCTGTGCTGCTGCTACGACAGCGATGTTCTCCTTCACATACAAAATCTGGGTCTCTGTCAACATTGTCCATACCCTCCTCCTCTTCCATCTCCTCAAACTCGTCATATGTGATTGTGGGCCGCCGCCGTGGAGTAGAGCTCCCCACTACAACCTCTGCGCAGCACACTCCAACGTCGTTTTCAAGATCTTCTCGCCCGACCTCCTGCAATTGAAACCCCTCCTGCCCAACTTGCTCTGGGATTTGGGTTTCAAAGTCCTCCTCGGACTCGCCTTGCATTTCAGTGCGCGGTGCATTTCCCACCGTCAATGGTTGTGAATCCGGGCAGAAAATTTCTGGCTGTTCCATTGACCTTTGAAAGGTGGAAGTTTGTTGGGCTGGGAATAGCTCCTGCGAATACCCCATTGTGTCCTGAGGAAATTCTTCGGACTGGTTATTTGGAAGTTGTGTGCGTGGTGTCGTTGCCGGTTGTGTCAGCTTTGTGCCCACTGGATCCTTGTAACTGGCTGAGGACTCGGACCTCGTGCGTGATGTGCTGGTGCTGCTTAACCCACTGCTGGACACTTGAGAGGTCATCCAATTAATTATCTGGTCCTGTTCTTTTGGATTTGGGAGGGTTGATTTCCTGGACAACATGGGCGGTATTGAGTGGGTTTTCTTCGGTGCTCCACTGTGGCCTGTACGTGAACCGTCAGGGGGAACACCTCTTCCCTTGCCCCTCCCTCTTTCACAGGATTTCTTCTTCATTTCACTTATCCTTAAAGTACACGCTGACTGGCAGCAGTACAGTGGCAGTACAGAAATGCTATACAGTGGCGGGTGAGCGGTGTACTACTATTCCCAGCAGCGACACAGAGCACAATGCTATACAGTGGTGGGTGAGCGGTGTACTACTATTCCCAGCAGCGACACAGAGCACAATGCTATACAGTGGTGAGTGAGCAGTGTACTACTATTCCCAGCAGCGACACAGAGCACAATGCTATACAGTGGTGGGTGAGCGGTGTACTACTATTCCCAGCAGCGACACAGAGCACAATGCTATACAGTGGTGGGTGAGCAGTGTACTACTATTCCCAGCAGCGACACAGAGCACAATGCTATACAGTGGTGGGTGAGCGGTGTACTACTATTCCCAGCAGCGACACAGAGCACAATGCTATACAGGGTGAGCGGTGTACTACTGTTCCTAGCAGAGACACAGAGTGGCAGTAAACACAATGCTATACAGTGGTGGTGAGCGGTGTACTACTGTTCCCAGCAGACACACAGAGTGGCAGTAAACACAATGCTATATAGTGTGGCTGAGCGGTGTACTACTATTCCCAGCAGCGACACAGAGCACAATGCTATACAGGGTGAGCGGTGTACTACTGTTCCCAGCAGACACACAGAGTGGCAGTAAACACAATGCTATATAGTGTGGGTGAGCGGTGTACTACTATTCCCAGCAGCGACACAGAGCACAATGCTTTACAGGGTGAGCGGTGTACTACTGTTCCCAGCAGACACACAGAGTGGCAGTAAACACAATGCTATATAGTGTGGCTGAGCGGTGTACTACTATTCCCAGCAGCGACACAGAGCACAATGCTATACAGGGTGAGCGGTGTACTACTGTTCCCAGCAGACACACAGAGTGGCAGTAAACACAATGCTATATAGTGTGGCTGAGCGGTGTACTACTATTCCCAGCAGCGACACAGAGCACAATGCTATACAGGGTGAGCGGTGTACTACTGTTCCCAGCAGACACACAGAGTGGCAGTAAACACAATGCTATATAGTGTGGCTGAGCGGTGTACTACTATTCCCAGCAGCGACACAGAGCACAATGCTATACAGGGTGAGCGGTGTACTACTGTTCCCAGCAGACACACAGAGTGGCAGTAAACACAATGCTATATAGTGTGGCTGAGCGGTGTACTACTATTCCCAGCAGCGACACAGAGCACAATGCTATACAGGGTGAGCGGTGTACTACTGTTCCCAGCAGACACACAGAGTGGCAGTAAACACAATGCTATATAGTGTGGCTGAGCGGTGTACTACTATTCCCAGCAGCGACACAGAGCACAATGCTATACAGGGTGAGCGGTGTACTACTGTTCCCAGCAGACACACAGAGTGGCAGTAAACACAATGCTATATAGTGTGGGTGAGCGGTGTACTACTATTCCCAGCAGCGACACAGAGCACAATGCTATACAGGGTGAGCGGTGTACTACTGTTCCCAGCGGACACACAGAGTGGCAGTAAACACAATGCTATATAGTGTGGCTGACCGGTGTACTACTATTCCCAGCAGCGACACAGAGCACAATGCTATACAGGGTGAGCGGTGTACTACTGTTCCCAGCAGACACACAGAGTGGCAGTAAACACAATGCTATATAGTGTGGCTGAGCGGTGTACTACTATTCCCAGCAGCGACACAGAGCACAATGCTATACAGGGTGAGCGGTGTACTACTGTTCCCAGCAGACACACAGAGTGGCAGTAAACACAATGCTATATAGTGTGGCTGAGCGGTGTACTACTATTTCCAGCAGCGACACAGAGCACAATGCTATACAGGGTGAGCGGTGTACTACTGTTCCCAGCAGACACACAGAGTGGCAGTAAACACAATGCTATATAGTGTGGCTGAGCGGTGTACTACTATTCCCAGCAGCGACACAGAGCACAATGCTATACAGGGTGAGCGGTGTACTACTGTTCCCAGCAGACACACAGAGTGGCAGTAAACACAATGCTATATAGTGTGGCTGAGCGGTGTACTACTATTCCCAGCAGCGACACAGAGCACAATGCTATACAGGGTGAGCGGTGTACTACTGTTCCCAGCAGACACACAGAGTGGCAGTAAACACAATGCTATATAGTGTGGCTGAGCGGTGTACTACTATTTCCAGCAGCGACACAGAGCACAATGCTATACAGGGTGAGCGGTGTACTACTGTTCCCAGCAGACACACAGAGTGGCAGTAAACACAATGCTATATAGTGTGGCTGAGCGGTGTACTACTATTCCCAGCAGCGACACAGAGCACAATGCTATACAGGGTGAGCGGTGTACTACTGTTCCCAGCAGACACACAGAGTGGCAGTAAACACAATGCTATATAGTGTGGCTGAGCGGTGTACTACTATTCCCAGCAGCGACCCACAGACAAATGGCGGAGAAATGACGTGGATCGGGTATTTATTTACCCGAACCACGTGACCCGTTCAGCCAATCAGAGCGAGTTCGGGTCCGAACCACGTGACCCGTTCGGCCAATCACAGCGCTAGCCGAACGTTCGGGTAACGTTCGGCCATGTGCTCTTAGTTCGGCCATATGGCCAAACAGTTTCGGCCGAACTCGAACATCACCCGAACAGGGTGATGTTCTGCAGAACCCGAACAGTGGCGAACACTGTTCGCCCAACACTACCTTTGAACATAAAAAAAAATAGTTTAAAAAAAAATAGTAAAAGATTATTTTCTTCCCACTGTTCTTTTTAACATATCCTTCAAATGTTGTGTTTCTAGCATGTAAGGGGGCTTTTCTATTAACTGCTAAAGTCGACGGGTTTTGCTTCATTAACTAACAGTCATTTACGCATTTAAATGTATGCTTTCCTTTGAAATTTTAAAATCAATTTTCTCAAAAACTATAAGGTCTTTTTGAAAAAAATGTTTCCTCTTGTTCCCACTATTCTTCTTAATATATCTGGCAAATTTGGTGTTTCTACCATGTAAGGGGGCTTTGCTACTAAAGCCCGGTTCACATTGGCGTTATTTTGCGGACCGCAGCCGGACCGCATACAACGGAAACGGAACGAACGAGAAAGGGTCCAATGTTAATCAATGGATCCATACACACTCGTCCGTTCCACCGGATCCGGATGCGTTTTGCGGTCCGGCCTGCGGTCCGGAATTTTCCAACCTGCGCCTTTTTTCCTGACCGGTACCTCCGTTCACCGCCACCGGAACGGTTCCGGACAAAAAATCCAGCACAACAGGAACCAATAGAAAACGGAAGTGTCACAACACACTGCCTGATAAAAGCCGGACGTTCTATCCCACTTCCTGTGTGTTTTCAATGGTACAGGTGGCCATCTTGGATAGTGACACATGTGCCCAGCGTTGTGTGAGTGGGACTGCTCCCAGTTTCTCATAGAGCTGTTTGGGAACATGGCAGAGCTCAGGGAATACTCCATTGAGGACCTGATTGTCCAGGTGCAGGGGAAACCTGCCCTGTGGGACATGGGCATCCAAACCACAGTAATGTACGGCTGTGCAGGAAGCTATGGCATCAAATCGCCAAGGAGTATGTGGAGGGGTTTGACAACCTAAGTCGGGCAACAAAACCTCACATGGTAGGTGTACAACAACTGTTTTGGGGGGGCTTGTGGTTTTGAATCTGTTTTGTTTGCTTGTGATGTGTTTCACCTTGCCCCCCCACCCGTGTCCCTGCCACCCATGTCCCTGCCACCCATGTCCCTGCCACCCGTGGCCCTCCCACGTTCAGTGCCACCTTTGTATCATGCATGTGTGTCTGGGCCGCAGGTGCAAGGGCTATCGCCCTGCAGCCTAGACACGCATGCTCTGCGCACACACACACAACATACATGATGACCACTTTAAACAAAAACTAAACCTTTATTAAAAAGAACATTACAAATTACCAAAAATAAAACCAAGTATACATAAAATAAAACCAAGTATATACATATTTACAAAATTGCTTCTCCCTCAGGGCTCACAAGGTAGTCTGCCAATCTGTCCCTATTTTGGAGGCAGACTGTTTGGGCCCTTGTAGCATACCTCTTCATTGGCTGCAGTGGAAGCGCATTTGGCGGGTCTGGAATGTCCACTTCCTCCTGGCGCAAAAGTTGTGGAGGATGCACACTGCCTTCATAACGTCGACCGCGTTGGCCAGTTTCAGCAGCAATGGCGCGTGGAACATCCACCATTTGGACACCAGGATCCCAAATGTGCATTCCATCATTCTGCGTGCACGGTTCAGCCGAGCGTTGTAGTGGGTCTGCTTTGCACTGAGGCCCCTGTCTGGGTATGGCCGCATCACGTGGCCGGACAAGGCGAAAGCCTTGTCTCCGACAAACACAAATGGGTAGGTGGGTCCCCTTCTCCCAGGCCACGGTCTGTCTCTGGGTAGCTGCAGTGTTCCTTCCTCCATCCGCTGGCACAGGGTCGTACGTTGGAATATTCCAGAGTCATTGGAACTTCCATACGACCCCACATCCACGTAGACAAACTTATAGTCCGCATCCGCCACAGCCATTAGGACAATGCTAAAGTATTTTTTATAATTGAAGTAATAGCTGCCACTCCTCAAGGGTTTTTGAATCCTGATGTGTTTGCCGTCCAGTGCACCAACACAATTCGAAAACTTGCACACGGTCAAGAAGAGCTGGGCGATCTCCTCCCATTTTTCTTTGCTATTAATATGCTATTTGCATATTGTTCTGTTTTTCACTTTATTTACACATTTGGGTGACTCTTTCCTACTTTGATTAGTGATGCCCTTCTGAGGGAGTTTTCTTTCACCCCAACCTCTTTTCCCAGACTAAAAGCTATAAATTTGGTGCCTGCCGCCTGTTCGCCTTTTCTCCTCTGATGACGCAAGACTGTAAAACCAATCGGGAAGGTAACAGGCGGCACCATTGTCTATTGATCTACGATTGACCATTACATACGCGCTAATCTTCCGGGGTTCCCTGTTTATGGGTCCCGTATGTGAGTTATTGTTTTTATATCTACTGCCTTTTAAAGAAATGTTATCTAAATAAATGGGTTACGCTTAGATATTGCCGTTTTTGTTTTCCTATATAAATTCCTGAAACTTTACCTCCATACGGATGTCCACTGGATCTTCACGATGCCTGATGTTCCCTGGACGTTATCTGTGACCTGGGCCATTTTACAACCTTATAATGTAGGTTATTGGGAGCTGGTAAGCCTTTTCTAGTTTTGATGTTTGGCGGATACCTACCTCTGAGCATTTGATATATTGTGGTGAAGAATTTATCATTCCCTACATACAATGGGCTCGATTCACAAAGCGGTGCAAAGTGTTTGCACGCGAGTGAAAACCCCTTTATCACGCCTAAACTCAGTTTAGGCATGATAAGAAGAAACTCGCGCGAATTTTCCGCGCGCAAAGTTTTGCGGCACCCGGCGCTTTGCGCGAAGCTCCCATTAAGCCCTATGGGACTTTGCGTGCGCTCGTACGCGCGGTAGCTTCGCGCGAGTTAGAGCACAAAGCGGTGATAACTTTGCTAGTGCAAAGGTTATCACGCCTAAAGTCTTTTAGGCGTGATAACTGAGTTATCACCGCTTTGTGAATCAAGGCCAATGACTTTCTAAACCTGCGCTGACCTTTGATGTATGCCCGATCTCCTCCTATTTCTTGGTGTCCGGCACAGGCATATATCTGGCCCTCAGCCTTCTCCATAGGATTCTGGAGGTCCTAACAACAATGCTTGCCACCGTGCTCTTCCCAATCCGGAATGTGACATGTAGCGATGCATACGTTTGTCCAGTCGCGATGTACCTACGAGAGAAATAATCAAATTTAATATTTTTGGTCTTTGCAGTGGAAAAATTCAAAACAAGATGGCGGAGCATCAGGAACACCTACGTCAAAGACCTTAGGCTGACCAACAAGGAGCAGAGAAGCGGGAGTGGGCCCTCCAGAAGGCAACCGTACTGCTATGCGAGACAGTTGTCCTTCCTGCGACACTCGGTGAAACCAAGAGAGTAAATACCACTACTTTGACCATTTATCGACATTGTATATGATATGACTGACAACATAATATATGATGTTAACATTATCCTTTGTATTATCTACAGGACGGAAGACAACTTTGAGGACCAAGAACCACATGAGCTTCTAGACACAAGCGGGGAGGAGACGATCGAAGATCTGGTGACAGATGCCGACTACGTTCCAACAACACGAAGACAAGACTCCTCCGACTCAAGGAGGTCTAGCGATGAGTTTGTTGGTGGTATATTGGATTATTCCCAACCTGGTCCTGCGGACCAAGAAGTCGGGGATACCCCAGCCCCTGACGTGGCTGAGACCAATGAGCCAGGTGAGGAAGCACCAACAGAGGACATTCCGGTGCAACAGCCCCGTCGCACTACGCCCACCCAAAGAAGAGTCAGAACTGAGGACAACACACCACCAAGCAGGCGTAGACCAGGACCTGTCCCCACCAGAAGAGAGATGGAGGCAGAAATGTCTGGGGCAGTTTCAGGCCTACTAGGCATTCTGCGTAGCCAGGAGACTATACTGACCAGGCAGATGACAGATGGTGACAGAGGGCATTTAATGGAGCAGTATCGGGCACATATTGAGTCTCTGCAGAGAGAGTTAGAGACTGCGCATAGGCACTACCAAGACGAGCTTAAACTTTTGCATGAGCAATATCGTTCCCAGTTCGAACAATTGTGACTTGAACACCACCAACAAGTGTCCCAGATGCAGCAGCAGATGCAGCAGATGCAGCAGCAAAATTGTGACCTGATGCGACAGCAGACACACCCCAGCTACCATACCCTAATGTCCTTAATTCCGTTTTTGGACAAAGTACCAGCTATCAACATGCTAGCATGCCACTCCAGCTTACTAGAGGCTGTCAAACTGCACATGGAACAACAGTTCAGTCAACAGCCCGGGTTCAGAGCAACAACAACTGTCCCCTGGACATCATTGTCCCAAAGTTACCAGGGTTACAGAGGAGGTACATACACACAGTTGACAACAGGAGGGTCAAGCACTTCCAGTGTGAGTACCCCTGACATTTCAAATTTCCCAGCTTCACCTAGCCTTCTTTTCCATGGAACCCAAATAGTAAATGACTATGTAGCTCTTGGTCATCCCCCTTGGACATAGCCTTCAGAACTTGGAATTAAGGAAATGTATGAGGACCTGGCTTGGCCTCTGGTCTTGCCATCTCCTGTTTCCTCGATCCCAGGTTCAGAGGGCTATGTCCAAGAGGATATCTACAAACATTTGTTCACTTTAGTATCTAGGGTCTGCTGCATCTGCACAAACTTGGCTCTTGGTCCTCAACCTTGGACATGGTCCTCAGAACCTGGGATGAAGGAGACCCATTATGGATAGGACTTGGCTTACGGGTCTTGCACTGTCCTGTTTCCTTCATCCCAGGTTCAAAGGCCCATGTCCAAGTGGCTATCTAACCACATTTGTCCACTTAATAGTATCTAGAGCCTAGTGTCCCTCAAATCACTACTAGCTTTGTCCTCAGTGGCCTGAGTTCACTCCACTTCTGTGACTGTTTTTGGTTGGCCTCAATGGCCCAAGTTACCTCCACTTTTTGCACTTGTTGGCCTCAGTGGGCCAAGTTATGTGATTCCACTACACAAGCTTAGCACTCCCTTGGACATGGCCTTCAGAACCTGTGAGGCAGGAAACCTACAACATGACATGGCATGGCCCAAAGTACACCTAGGCCTTGTCATGTCATGTTGACTTACCTGTATCCCAGGATTTGAAGGCCAAGCCCAAGGGAGTCTATACCAGGGTCTACTGTCCCTCATATGTCTAGTATGGGCACACGGGTACTGTCCAGATTGGGGCCATATTGTATTTTGGAAAAATGCTAAAAAGTTTGGTTGTCTTCCATGTTGGAAGATTTTCTGTTTCCATGTTGGAATTTTTTTTCTTGTAAAATAAAAAAAAACATGTTTTTACATACCTCAGAGTGATCATTAGTTGTTCCTGGGGGGGACAGCTCTCCTCAACAGGGTATCCTTCTTCCTTAGGTCATCCTTCACCATCTCCAAGAGAGCATCAAGCCTGACAGGAGATGGAAAGGAAGAACTTGTAAAAGTTTGCTGTGGGACAAGGTGTTGTGTGGAGGGTGGGGGTGGTGTGTTTAGCTGTGTATAGAGGGGTATGGGTGTTGTGTGGAGGGTGTAGGTGGTGTGTTTAGCAGGAGTGTTGTGGTGGTAGGGTGGGAATGTTTAGGAATGGAAGGGGTTGTGGGGGGGGGGGGGAGGTGTTTAGGTATGGATATTTACAGGGTTACGGACATCCGGCAGTAGCTGTAGAACTTGTCTGGGTGTCATCTCAGGTCCTGGTACAGGGTCTGGAACTGTCCCTTCCTCTGCCTCTTCGATAGTAGAGGGTGCACCCACCATCTCCTTATAGGAGCATTCTTCCTTCCCACATAGTAGTAGGTAAATATCAGGAACGAGGCTACTCCAATCCAAAAGCTGTATAAAATCACTGGATTCATGGTCCACACAGCAGTCTCTCTCTCCAAGGATAATGTCCACACAGCAGGCTCTCTCAAAAAATTACCCCAGCACTTTCCAGATCTTCCAGACCCCCAGGTATTTATACAGTACTTTATCTCTTTAAAAAACGGAAACGAATTACAAACGCGTGCAGAACGGATGAAAATCCGGATGGAAACCGAACGTAAATGGACTGGATCCTGATTGCAAACGAATGTTTTTGGAACGGACCGGAACGGATCCGATCCAACAGACCGTTTTTGCACAAAACGCAAGTGTGAACCGGGCGGTTTTTAATCACAAATACTTTTTTATTTGAAACTTTAAATTTGATTTTCTCAAAAACTATAAGGTCTTTATAATGCATGCAATTTTGGGGATTGTAGAATGTATGGGGGCTTTAACATTAACATTAAAGGTAAATCCAGATCACAACCCACGATCACGGATTCTAATGGTAATCACGGCTAAAATCTGAGTCGAATTCGTAATTCAGTTTCAAATCTGGGTCACAATCACGGCTTATCCGGATTGTGGGACTACCGTAGCCGGATTTGTTCGAATCCGTGATCGAGGGTATCCGAGCATCCGAGCAACACTAATTCTTAGTGTCTGTCTAGTGGCACTGAGCCACACCTGTGCCCAATTATAGTAATATCAAACTGTGTGCCACATAAAAGCACAAGCACAGTTTTTTCACTACTGCTACAGTCCAGGACATCTGTTATTATCCAAGAAACTTCGCTCTCATGCGTAGCAGACTCCTCTTGTAGTGGTATCACTCAAAATAAAAAACACATAACCAAAGCGTGATACTGTATACATTAATCTGCCTCCTTCCCATACACCAGTGTGCCAAAACAAAAATCTGTATATGCATCCACAGACAGGGTCTCACAGGTGCTCACCATATATTGTGGCTGCCCAAAATCACAGACAGCAATAAAAGCCTTCAGCCCTGGAAATATACACCTTCTCCTTGATGCATGCAACTCCTCCACACAATCATATGTGGCCTCTCACCTTTTGCTTATGCCATCCAAGTTATAAGACGGCTTGCTCATTTAAATTCTCCCAGCATGTGCCAGCATATCCTCAGCAGATGGATCACCAAAAGAGCAGCGATTTCATGCCAACCTACCAAACTAAAGGACGCCTCATAGAGTAAAAAACATACAATTTATTAAAAAATATTAAAACTAGTGCACTCACATGAACGAAGTAAAAACAAGCATATCACAGTGTGATCTCCTTCACGCTGGCTGTACCCCGCCTGTAGCTCTGCCCTAGGCGTTTCGTGCATGCACACTCATCAGCCCCTGGTTAAGTAATGGACTCTAGTTTATGGACTTTTATTTATATGTGTTGTGTAACGCTGGCTGATGCAGGCTATGAAGTGTACAAATATACGATAATCGAGGTCAGATCGTCAACTGAGGTCATACACGTGAAGTCAGAGATATGCAGTACACAGGGACTGAGGCAGAGCAAGGTCAATAACAGGCTAGGATCATACACTGGTAATCAGATGGCTAAAGTACAGTAGGCTAAGACAGGTGCGAAAACGTTATACAGGTCGAAGTCATACACATAGGTCAGATGGCTGAGGTACAGTAAAGGATTAGGCAGAGACAGGGTCGTTAGGCTAGCCGGGGTCAATATCAAGTATCAGATGACAGTAGTACAGAGGGATGGGACTTTAATCAAAGTGGAGGGCTTGCCAGGTTATACACAGAGAACAATCACAATAATACAATATACAATACTAACTAAGGATAGGTATATATCGCAAACACTGCATAGTTACATACAGTATATATATATATATATATATATATATATATATATATATATATATATATATATATATATATATATATATATATATATATATATATATACACATAAACACACACACACACACCACACACACACACACATATATATATATATATATATATATATATATATATATATATATATATATATATATATATACACACACACACACTCTAACCCTGTTGATCCAGAGGAAGGTGAAAAATCCTTACAAGGTATGGTCCAATTAGCCGCAAAAGGGAAAACAAATCCTTCCCGACTCCAGATGGCTTTTAGATAAAATCATATCAACATCATTGGGCATTCCTAGTAATTGTAGCCATGGACAAAAAGCTCATCCGCCAAGCTTTTATATTGCCCTCTAACGTATTTATACATTTTAATTAGATCCCCTCTAAGGCGTATTTTCTCTAGACTAAATAAACCCAGTTTATCTAACTTTTCTTGGTAATTGAGCCCTTCCATCCCACGTATCAATTTTATTGCTCGTCTCTGCACCTATTGCTCGTCTCTGCACCTGCTCTAAAACTGCAATATCTTTTTTGTAATGTGGTGCCCAGAACTGAATTCCATATTCCAAATGTGACCTTACTAGAGAGTTAAACAGGGGCAATATTATGCTAGCATCTAGAGTTTTTATTTCCCTTTTAATGCATCCCAAAATTTTGTTGCGGCTTGGCATTGAGTATGATTATTTAACTTGTTGTCGATGAGTACTCCTAAGTCCTTCTCCAAGTATGATGTCCCCAACTGTATCCCATTTATTTTGTATGGTGCTAGACCATTGGTACGACCAAAATGCGTGACTTAACATTTTTCAACATTGAATTTCATCTGCCATTTATGTGCCCATATAGCCATCCTATCCAGATCCTGTTGCAGTATGTCCCTATCTTCCTGTGAGTTGATGATTCTGCACAATTTTGTGTCATCTGCAAAAATAGCAACATTGCTTACTACTGCATCTACTAGGTCATTAATAAGTAAATTGAAGAGCACTAGACCCAGTACAGACCCTGGGCCTGTGGGACCCCACTGCTTACAGTTAGTGATGCTCATCTGAGCTAGGAAATCCGAGTTACTTGGATATCCTAGCTCTTTTTTCACTATTCGAGCTCGAATACCGAGCTCGAATAGTATTAACTATCCGGGCTGTGCTATCCGAGCGCACTCGGATAGCAAGCAGCTATCCGGAGATATCCTAGCTATCCGAGCTCGGATAGCGTCACGAGCTCGGATAGCGTCACGACAGACGTCACCTCAAGTCCTCACAAGCAAATTAGAGGGCTCCCAGCCCTCTGACTGCAGCCAATCACAGAGGGGGAGCCTGGCCAAGCCCCCCTCTATAAATAGCGGACGCCATCTTGCCTCACTCATCCTGCTTGTGACTTACTGACTGATAGTACTGAGAGACTGCTCCAGTGCTTTTTGTCTGTGTGCAAGTGCATTGCTATTGTTCTAAACCTAGCGTTTTTATAGTCCAGCACTTGATATTCAACTGTATTGCTTTGTATTGTAGATAGATTGTATTTTAGGCAGTTTAGTTTGTGTGATTACTAGGGGGACTAGGGAGGGAGAGAGACTGTCACTGGTGCTGCTGCAGGCCTGCAGCCAGCAGCTAGGCCCTGTTCCTAGGCAAGGCAGCCTGCCCTGCTCTGTGCTCTAGTCTCTAGTTACCTTACCTGTGCTCTCACCTGTCCTACTCTACTCCTGTACTACTACTACTACTTCTGTGTTAGATAGATTTGTACTATTTTGTAGTTAGCAAGGCCCAGCTTTACTGCTATACCTGTCCTGCTGTATCTGCTCTATGTAATCTAGTCACACCTGTTCTATTATTCAGCTAGATTCTTCTATTGTTTAGTTAGTAGTACTGTAGTGTACTGTACTCTAGTCTGTGTATAGGTACCGCCCGTCACCGCGTTACCCAGGGTCTTTGTGTGCGCAGTGCACGTCTGCGCTGTCCGTACTCTCTCATTAGTGCTACATCCGTCCTATTGTTTATATATTACTTCTATTGTGTATTCGCTGACTTGTACTGTAGTCTGTGTATAGGGACACCGTCAGTCAGCGTCAGCTAGGGTCTTTGTGTGCGCAGTGCACATCTGCGCTGTCCGCACCCTCTCGTAAGTGCTACACCCGTCCTATTTTTTCTATTACTTCTATTGTGTATTTGCTGACTTGTACTGTAGTCTGTGTATAGGGACACCGTCAGTCAGCGTCAGCTAGGGTCTTTGTGTGCGCAGTGCGCACTCTCTCGTTAGCGTTACACCGATCTCTGCTGTAGAGTACACCTGTCCGTCACCTCACACACCCACCACCACCAGTCCCACCCCATTAAAGTACCCCACTTGTCCCACCCGCCTTTACATACATACGTTTTATTTTTCATTTGTATAATATTAAAAATATACAATGTCTGGCACTGGCAGCCGCGGTTTGGGCAGGGGCAGCAAGGGCAGCAAGGGCATCGGCAAGAGAGGAGGTCGTGGGCGTGGCAGCCGTGCCACCACCACCATGCGCAGTTCTGCGTCTGCACCAGTGGCTATTCCGCCATTAGCCACTGGCCGTGGACGCCTTGGCCGCCCAACAGCTGGGAGTCACGCTGCAGAGACACAGCAGCAGCAGCAGCAGCAACGTGTGGCCCAGATGTTCCTCCCACAGCCAGGTCGTAGCCGTCCTATTGAGGAGAAGGACGCAGACGCTGTGGTGGAACTGATCGTGGATGAGCAGGCCACCATTAGCTCTGGAACAGAGTCCTCCACCCCCGCCACCACTCCTGTTCGCAAGAGCAGCAGCAGCCGACCAGCACTGCCTGGGGAGCAGGAGGAGGAGTGCAGTTCTCCAGCCCCAGTGGGCGACATCAGCACCCTGTCACTCAGCACCTTGTTATCCCCAAGCGCAGTGGGGTTATGGAATGCTGTTGTGGAAGAATTGGCGGAGGAAGGAATGCTCATGGGCACTTTGGGGGATGATGCTTTGGACAGTCAGACAGTGTTGACTGTCCATCCGCCCATGCATGCAGAAGGGGAGTTTGGGGGATCCCAGCAGGACATGTTTGTGGAGGGGGAGGATGATGATGACAGATCCTGGGAGTGGGGATGTCATCAGCTCTAAAGAGGAGGAGGAGGATGCGTCTGCGGGCCTTGCTAGAAGGATCAGCATCGCAGGCATGGGCAGGATCACAAGTGGGCGTGGTATGCAGGCCACACAGCGTGCTGATCAGGAGACGAGTTCTGCCAGTGCCACCACCAGCCGCACCAAGACACCCCCCCCCCCCCCCAACCACCACAGGGAGACCAGTGGCAGCAGCACCTTCCAGCCGAAGGGGCAACTTTACCTCCCCAATATGAAATTTTTTCACCCTTCCATATTTGGAGTGCAAGTATGCCACCTGCAACCAGTGCCGCAAGCAGCTCAGCAGAGGGAAGGAGCCCTCTACGTTTGGCACCACCTCTCTGGTCAACCACCTTGCAGGGAAACACTTTCACGAGCATGAGGAGTTCGTGAAGTTGAAGAAAGCTGGCAGTGGCAGTGGCAGACCCGCCACCACTGCAAAGCCGTCGGCAGCAGCCACCCGCCCTTCTCGATCTCCTCCAGCAGCACCAGCAGGAGTGCGTCAGCAACGCACTGCTCCTCCTCTCTCTGCAACTCCTGCCGCCGACACTGAGGCCTGTTCTGGCAGCCAGTCCTCAGTGGCCTCCTCTGCTCCCTCCACTGCTTCCCGTGCCAGCAAAAGGCCTCGCCAGACCCTGCTCAGCGACACCTTCCAGGGGGTGGTCAGGGTTCTGCCTCCCAGCAGCCATCGCGTGCGTCAGCTGAACGGCTTGCTGGCACGGGCCATGTGCTCCCAACTCCTGCCTTATTCCCTTGTGCAGGAGGGGAGCGACATGCGTGTGCTCCTGATGTGTGCAGCCCCCGATTGGCCAATCCCCAGCCGACACTTTTTTGCACGCACGGCCATCCCTGCACTTCACCGCTCTGTGATGACCAATGTCGGAAGAGGGCTGTAGCACACGGTGGGTCAACGGGTCCACGTCACCATGGACTCGTGGAGCAGCCGGTTTGGGACAGGCCGCTATCTGTCCTTCACCGCGCATTGGGTCAGCTTGGTGGAAGGGGGTGAGGAGGAGGGAGCAGCATCGGCACTGTCAGAGCAGCAGCACCAACAATGCAGTGGGTGGTGCCACCATGCAGGGTCAGCGGAACAGTAGCAGGTTCCTCTGATCCGCTTCCATCCTCCGGCACACCAGCCCAAACCCCCCGCCTCAGCAGCAGCATGAAGCCCCGCCACTGCCAAGCACTGCTGGAATTGGTCAGCCTGGGGAAGACCAAACTGACGGCGAACAACGTCCTGGCCAAACTCCGAGAGCAGGAGAGGAATTGGCTGACCCCCAGAGGCCTCAGAGTCGGAGAGGTGGTGTCCGACAATGGGGCAAACCTGGTTGCTGCCATCAGCAGGGGAGACCTGACCCACATCCCCTGCCTGGCGCACGTCCTGAACCTGGTAGTCTAAAAGTTCCTGCGGACCTACCAGGGGATGGACCGACTGCTTGAGGCAGCAAGGAAGGTCGTGCGTCATTTCCGGCTTTCGCCTGCAGCCGTAGCGAGCCTGGAAGAGGTGCAGAAGGAGTTGCACCTGCCACAGCACCGGCTCATGATCGATGTTCCAACTCGCTGGAACTCCACCCTGGCGATGTTGGAGCCCTTGGTTGAACAGAGGCAGGCTGTCAGCCAGTACCTTGCACGTGCAACAGTTGCCTCCATCACTGCAACTGGGCGTGCCACCACCAACCTCCCGTCCATCATCTCCACAGAGGACTGGGGGCACACGCAGCAGGTGTGCTCAGCCTGGCACCCTTCCTGCAGGCCACCAACATGGTCAGCAGGGACCATGCAATGGTGTGGGAGTGGGTCCCCTTGGTGTGTGTGCTGGACAGGGCACTGTATGCACTGGTGGAAGAGGGAGCGGCAGCCTTGGACCAGCAGGAGCTGCAGGCAGCTTCACAGGCCACTTCTGAGGAGGAGGAGGGCTTGGAGTTGGTGGAGGTCCCTGACCTTGCTGCTGATGAGGGGGAGCAGCAGAGCGTAGCTGGACTGGTGCGGGGGTGGAGAGAGGATGAGGTGGAGGAGGCAGAGGAGGACAGCAATGTCGGCTCTGGGGCTGCCGATGATGTGCCAACAGACGTGGCCAGACTCTTCCCAATGGCAGCGCACATGCTGCGCTGCCTTGCATGCGCAAGGACCCAAGGGTAATCCAGATGAAGCAGAGGGAGGACATCTGGATCTGCATGATGCTGGACCCACGTCTGCAGGGGAAGCTCAGCCAGTTCCTGCCTGCAGGAGGAGACCATGCGCAACAAATGAGGGATTTGCAGCTGTCCCTTGTTGAGCGCTTGGAGGAAGCCTTCCCTCAGACATCCACCCCCACTGTCCAGCCAGCACAGAGGCAGCAGCAGGTGCCTGCATCCACCAGCAGCAAGCGCACGCGCACCACAGACCTGCTGTCTCTGACCCAAGTGCTCTGAATGAGTGTAAAGCTGCCAAGGACTAGAGAGGAGGTGCCTGCAGCAGCATCCTTCTCCAGTCACAGGCAGCGCTTGACCCGCATGGTGGCTGACTACATGGGGTCCTTCAGCGGGCTTGACAGCATGGCCCCTGTTGATCCCATGGAGTATTGGGTCAAGCACCTGCCGATCTGGAGCGCGCTTGCGCAGTACGCCCTGGAAGTGCTCTCCTGCCCCCCTTCCAGCGTATTGTCAGAGCGTTGCTTCAGTGCAGCCGGTGGAGTCATCATTGAGAAGCGATCTCGTCTGTCTCACAAGTCTGTGGACAGACTGACATTTCTCAAAATGAACCAGGCTTGGGTGGAAGGCGAATTCCTGGCCCCTGTTGTCGGCGAGAGGAGGACATGAAGTGGCGCACACACACATTACACCTGCTGCTGCTACTGTATTTCTTCCCGCTGTCTGTGTGTCTCCACTGCCAGGGAACACATTACAAGGTGCTGCTGCCCATGCGCCACCAGCTATTACGCTCAACAATAGCTGCATTAATTTGGAAAAAAATTTTTTTTAGTTATTTTAGAGGTGTCCGGGTTGAAAACTGTGCTGTCCCAATTGTGTATTGGACACAATGTGGGCTTCACGACCGCTGTCTGGAACCTCATGCTGTGTATTTACGGCCCTGGAACAACGGCTAGGAACCAGGGCCTACTATGTCTCGCTGCCTGCCCACCTGCCTGCTGCCAGTCTGCCACACACTTATCCTCCTCACGCTGCCTGCTGTTATATTTCCTCCTGCTGTCTGTGTGTTTCCACTGCCAGCGAACACATTACAAGGTGCTGCTGCCCATGCACCACCAGCTATTACGCTCAACAATAGCTGCATTAATTTGAAATAAAAAAAAAAATGTAATTATTTTAGAGGTGTCCGGGTTGAAAACTGTGCTGTCCCAATTGTGTATTGGACGCAATGTGGGCTTCACGACCGCTGTCTAGAACCTCATGCTTTGTATTTACGGCCCTGGAACCACCGCTAGGAACCAGGGCCTACTATGTCTCGCTGCCTGCCCTCCTGCCTGCTGCCAGTCTGCAATACACTTATCCTCCTCACGCTGCCTGCTGTTATATTTCCTCCTGCTGTCTGTGTGTTTCCACTGCCAGGGAACACATTACAAGGTGCTGCTGCCCATGCGCCACCAGCTATTACGCTCAAAAATAGCTGCATCCATTTGAAAAAAAAAAATTGTAATTAATTTAGAGGTGTCCGGGTTGAAAACTGTGCTGTCCCAATTGTGTATTGGACACAATGTGGGCTTCACGACCGCTGTCTGGAACCTCATGCTGTGTATTTACGGCCCTGGAACCACCGCTAGGAACCAGGGCCTACTATGTCTCGCTGCCTGCCCTCCTGCCGGCTGCCAAATGCCAGTCTGCCACACACACTCATCCTCCTCACGCTGCCTGCTGCTGTATTGCCTCCTGCTGTCTGTGTGTTTCTACTGCCAGGGAACACATTACAAGGTGCTGCTGCCCATGCGCCACCAGCTATTACGCTCAAAAATAGCTGCATCCATTTGAAAAAAAAAAATTGTAATTAATTTAGAGGTGTCCGGGTTGAAAACTGTGCTGTCCCAATTGTGTATTGGACACAATGTGGGCTTCACGACCGCTGTCTGGAACCTCATGCTGTGTATTTACAGCCCTGGAACCACTGCTAGGAACCAGGGCCTACTATGTCTCGCTGCCTGCCCTCCTGCCTGCTGCCTGCTGCCAGTCTGCCACACACTTATCCTCCTCACGCTGCCTGCTGTTATATTTCCTCCTGCTGTCTGTGTGTTTCCACTGCCAGGGAACACATTACAAGGTGCTGCTGCCCATGCGCCACCAGCTATTACGCTCAAAAATAGCTGCATCCATTTGAAAAAAAAATTGTAATTAATTTAGAGGTGTCCAGGTTGAAAACTGTGCTGTCCCAATTGTGTATTGGACACAATGTGGGCTTCACGACCGCTGTCTGGAACCTCATGCTGTGTATTTACAGCCCTGGAACCACCGCTAGGAACCAGGGCCTACTATGTCTCGCTGCCTGCCCTCCTGCCTGCTGCCTGCTGCCAGTCTGCCACACACTTATCCTCCTCACGCTGCCTGCAGTTATATTTCCTCCTGCTGTCTGTGTGTTTCCACTGCCAGGTAACACATTACAAGGTGCTGCTGCCCATGCGCCACCAGCTATTACGCTCAACAATAGCTTCATTAATTTGGAAAAAAACTGTGCTGTCCCAATTGTGTATTGGACACAATGTGGGCTTCACGACCGTTGTCTGGAACCTCATGCTGTGTATTTACAGCCCTGGTACCACCGCTAGGAACCAGGGCCTATTATGTCAGTCACATCACACTGCCTGACACACACTACTCCTCCTCCTGTAGCTGCATTGAGCTTCTGCTGTCTGTGTGCTGCTACCACTGCCAGGGAGAACAGAAGAAGAACTATTTTCTGCTGCCACCTGCCCACCCACTCTCCTACCGACAGCTACAGTGGTGTGAAAAACTATTTGCCCCCTTCCTGATTTCTTATTCTTTTGCATGTTTGTCACACTTAAATGTTTCTGCTCATCAAAAACCGTTAACTATTAGTCAAAGATAACATAATTGAACACAAAATGCAGTTTTAAATGATGTTTTTTATTATTTAGTGAGAAAAAAACCTCAAAACCTACATGGCCCTGTGTGAAAAAGAAATTGCCCCCTGAACCTAATAACTGGTTGGGCCACCCTTAGCTGCAATAACTGCAATCAAGCATTTGCGATAACTTGCAACGAGTCTTTTACAGCGCACCGGAGGAATTTTGGCCCACTCATCTTTGCAGAATTGTTGTAATTCAGCTTTATTTGAGGGTTTTATAGCATGAACCGCCTTGTTAAGGTCATGCCACAACATCTCAATAGGATTCAGGTCAGGACGCTGACTAGGCCTCTCCAAAGTCTTCATTTTGTTTTTCTACAGCCATTCAGAGGTGAATTTGCTGGTGTGTTTTGGGTCATTGTCCTGCTGCAGCACCCAAGATTGCTTCAGCTTGAGTTGACGAACAGATGGCCGGACATTCTCCTTCAGAATTTTTTGGCAGACAGTAGAATTCATGGTATCATCTATCACAGCATGCCTTCCAGGTCCTGAAGCAGCAAACCAACCCCAGACCATCACACTACCACCACCATATTTTACTGTTGGTATGATGTTCTTCTGCTGAAATGCTGTGTTACTTCTACGCCAGATGTAACGGGACACGCACCTTTCAAAGAGTTCAACTTTTGTCTCATCGGTCCACAAGGTATTTTCCCAAAAGTCTTGGCAATCATTGAAATGTTTTTTTAGCAAAATTGAGACTAGCCTTAATGTTCTTTTTGCTTAAAAGTGGTTTGCGCCTTGGATATCTTCCATGCAGGCCGTTTTTGCCCAGTTGCTTTCTTATGGTGGAGTCGTGAACAGTGACCTTAATTGAGGCAAGTGAGGCCTGCAGTTCTTTAGTTGTTGTCCTGGGGTCTTTTGTGGCCTCTCGGATGAGTTTTCTCTGCGCTCTTGGGGTAATTTTGGTCGGCCGGCCACTCCTGGGAAGGTTCATCACTGTTCCATGTGTTTGCCATTTGTGGATAATGGCTCTCACTGTGGTTTGCTGGAGTCCCAAAGCTTTAGAAATGGCTTTATAACCTTTACCAGACTGATAGATTTCAATTACAGTACTTCTGTTCTCATTTGTTCCTGAATTTCTTTGGATCTTGGGACGAGGTCTAGCTTTTGAGGTGTTTTTGGTCTACTTCTGAGTGTCAGATAGCTCCTATTTAAGTGATTTCTTGATTGAAACAAGTGTGGCAGTAATCAGGCCTGGGGGTGACTACAGAAATTGAACTCAGGTGTAATAAACCACCTTTAAGTTATTTTTTAACAAGGGGGGGGGCAATCACTTTTTCACACAGGGCCATGTAGATTTGGAGGTTTTTTTTCTCACTAAATAATAAAAAACATCATTTAAAACTGCATTTTGTGTTCAATTAGGTTATCTTCGACTAATAGTTAATGTTTTTTGATGAGCAGAAACATTTAAGTGTGACAAACATGCAAAAGAATAAGAAATCAGGAAGGGGGCAAATAGTTTTTCACAGCACTGTATTACCACACTACAATAGCTGCAACAAGCCTGCAACTACTTCCTCCTCCTGCTGATGTCTGTGTTTTACCAACGCCAGGGTACACAAAAAAAGGTGCTGTGGCTTGCAATGTGCCACTACCTACCTATTATGCCATCAACACAAATATAACTATGGTGTTATTAAAATAAAATATTTCCACGAAAGAAGTAAAAAAAAAAATATTACAAAAGAAAGGAAAACCAAGACACATAATATAATGATAGAGAAGAAGAGGAAGAAGAAGAAGAAGATGAAGATATAGAAGAAGAAGATATAGAAGAAGATATAGAAGAAGATGAAGAAGATATAGAAGAAGAAGATATAGAAGAAGAAGATGAAGAAGAAGAAGATATAGAAGAAGATATAGAAGAAGAAGATATAGAAGAAGATGAAGAAGATATAGAAGAAGAAGATATAGAAGAAGATGAAGAAGAAGAAGAAGAAGAAGAAGAAGAAGAAGAAGAAGATATAGAAGAAGAACAAGAAGAAGAAGAAGATATAGAAGAAGAAGAAGAAGAAGAAGATATAGAAGAAGAAGAGGAAGAAGAAGAAGAAGATATAGAAGAAGAAGAAGAAGATATAAAAGAAGAAGAAGAGGAAGAAGAAGAAGATATAGAAGAAGAAGAAGATATAAAAGAAGAAAAAGAGGAAGAAGAAGAAGACATAGAAGAAGAAAAAGATATAGAAGAAGAAAAAGATAATTGAAGAAGATATAGAAGAAGAAGAAAAAGAAGAAGATATAGAAGAAGAAGATTAAGACGACGTAAATGAAGACTTTTACAACAACCATTTTGGACACACCTTCTCATGCAAACACTTTTCATGAAGTTAATTTACTATTTTTGATACCTTTTTTATAACTACTACATCACCACATAATCACTTGATGTTTTTCTTCATAAAAAAGGTGGTTTCATGCATCATTGACCTCCAATACAAGTTGTCACGATCTGTGACAATAGGTGGACGCAGAGAGTGTCTGATTACCGGTAATCTGCAGTATCACCGGCACACAGACGTATATCTGATTATGGGTGAGCTGCAGTCTCACCGACAATCCGATATATAAACTAACCCCTGCCCACTCAAGGTGTATAGTGATTGGTGCAACAGTAATAGGCACTACGCAGTGGCGAGACACACTGCTAGCGGCAAACTTCCGTCCAGCGGCAAGGGCCCGCTGGAGGAGGATAGTGAAACAAGCAAAATTCGGCAACAGAGTATCAATACAGCAAGGTACAGAATCAGGAGGCTAGGACGGAGTCTAATAACGAGCCGGGGTTCGGCAACAGGAGATCGGAATATCAAGGTACAGTATCACAGATCAGAGGCGAAAACGAGAGGTACAGCAAGGTCGGCAACAGGAGATCAGATTGGCAAAAGTACAAGAGGAATAGGCAAGAGCAAGGTCAAGAACGAGCAAAAAGGTCAAAGGCACAGATAAATCACAATGGTATGTTTCTTCCAGTACTTATATATTGGCAGTACCAATATATAAGTATACTGTGGATCCGAGAGCTAACACAGGTGTGATCGCTACAGCGGACACAGAATACTGACAGTCTGCTGCTTAAATGCAGACTGTCACTTCAGCAAACTCCACCCCCCCGATGATGTCAGGAAGGAGGCGGCAACTGTCCCGGCAGCCTGCTCATGTGATTTTCCTCCTCAGGGCATAAAGGGCGTGACGCTCCGTGCGTGCGCGCGTTGCCCTGCCCTGCTGAGACATGCTCCTGGTGGTACGCTGAGCGGAGGAGGATGCCGCCGGGACAGACCGGAAGTTCGGGGTCCCGATGACGTCAGCCGCGAGCGCGGCGTTCGCACTACCGCTGGCGGTGGGGGTGAGTCCATGCCTGACATTACCCCTCCCCTGAGGCGTGGTCTCCGAACGCGCCAATGAGGGTCTATCAGGGTTTGTATCATGAAATTCCCGTATGAGTTCCTGTGCATGAAATTGATGTGCTGGTACCCAGGATCTCTCCTCCGGACCATAACCCTTCCAATGAACCAGATACTGAAGAGAATTCTGAACAAACCGGGAATCCAGAATTCTCTCAACCTCATACTCAGGTTCACCGTCAACAAGCACAGGAGGGGGACCAGAGTCCACCTGTACTGCGGATTTCAGCAATGACACATGAAATGTTCTTACTCCCCGCATTGACTGAGGTAATGTCACTTGATAAGATACCCTATTGATCCTTTTGGCTACAGGATATGGACCTATAAATTTAGGTCCAAGTTTAGCTGATGGCTGTCGTAAGGCGATATGCCGAGTGGAGATCCAGACAAGATCTCCGGGAGAGAACTCCCACTCAGGAGAATGCCTTCGGTCAGCCTGTTGTTTCTGGGCCGAGACTGTTTTCCTTAAATTATTATTAACCTCCCTCCAAAGAGTTCTTAGCGTCTCTTGCCAGACCTCTAGGGCAGGAAAAGGTGAGGACCTGACAGGGAGTGATGAAAACCTTGGTGACCTTCCATTGACAATTTGAAAAGGTGAAAACCCAGAGGAAGAACTCCGAAGATTATTATGGGCAAATTCAGAATATGGTAAGTACTGAACCCACTCTGTTTGATTGTCTGCCACATAACATCGGAGGTATTGTTCCAAGGACTGATTCATTCTCTCCGTTTGCCCATTAGTTTGGGGATGAAACCCAGATGAAAAGGAGAGGGTGATCCCTAATGCCTTGCAAAATTCTCTCCAGAATTCTGAAATGAACTGTACCCCCCTGTCAGATACTATGTTCTCAGGAACCCCGTGAAGACGAAGAATGTGGATTACGAAAAGATCTGCAAGTTCTTTAGCGGAAGGAAGTTTCTTCAAAGGTACAAAATGAGCCATCTTAGAGAATCGGTCCACAATGACCCAAATCACCGTATTACCGTCCGAGGGTGGTAATTCCCCCACAAAATCCATGGATACATGAGTCCAGGGCTCGGAGGGTATAGGCAGCGGCTGGAGGGTACCCATCGGAGATACACGTGAGGGTTTACTCCGTGAGCACACTGAACAAGACACAACAAAATCCTCAACATCACTCCTCCACGAAGGCCACCAGACGCTCCTGGACAATAATTCTCTAGTTCGAGCCACTCCAGGGTGACCAGCTAGCTTATGAGCATGAAAGAATTGAAGTATTTGTAATCTGAACTGTAACGGTACAAACATGAGGTCAGACGGTTTCCCTACTGGACTATCCTGTTGGTAGGGAAGCAGGACAGAGGCAATATCCCTCATAGAGTCTATACTGGCTACGACAATTTTCTCAGATAAAATTGGATCTGGTTCGGAGGGCAGTACTGATTCAATGTCAAAACATCGTGAAAGAGCATCAGCCTTGATATTTTTGCTTCCAGGTTTAAACGTGATGATGAAATCAAACCTAGAAAAGAATAAAGACCACCGTGCCTGCCTGGGATTTAACCTCTTAGCCCCCTTCAGATATTCCAGGTTCTTATGATCCGTATAGACCGTAATCACATGTTCCGCCCCCTCCAGCCAGTGTCGCCACTCCTCAAAAGCCAACTTCACGGCTAATAGCTCCCTGTTCCCGATATCGTAATTCCTCTCTGCCTCAGAAAATTTTTTCGAAAAAAACGCGCAAGGGTGAAGTCTCCCTTGTGATCCGGAGTACTGTGACAAGACTGCCCCAACCCCGATCTCTGATGCGTCTACCTCCACTATGAATGGCCTGGACGAATCGACATGGTGCAAAATGGGGGCCGAACAAAAGGCAGTTTTAAGACTCGTAAAAGCAGAAATGGCTTCGGGAGACCAACTGCTAACATTAGCCCCTTTCTTAGTCATGTCAGTGAGGGGAGCTACCAGAGCGGAGTACCCCTTTATAAATTTCCTGTAATAGTTAGCAAACCCCAGAAAACGTTGTAAGGCCTTTAGATCAACTGGTTGCGGCCAGTCTAAAACTGCCGCAACTTTACTGCTATCCATAGCTAACCCAGATCTGGAAATGATATAGCCAAGAAATGGGACTTCATTGACTTCAAACAAACATTTCTCCAACTTGGCATATAATGAATTCTCCCGTAACTTTTGTAATACATACTGGACCTGAGATCTATGTTCCCTGATATTGCGAGAAAAAATCAGAATGTCGTCCAAATAAACGACCACAAATTTCCCTACCACCTCCCTAAAAATGTCATTAACTAATTCTTGGAAAACAGCGGGGGCATTACACAGACCAAAGGGCATGACTAGGTACTCGTAATGCCCATCCTGAGTATTAAATGCCGTCTTCCATTCGTCACCCTGTCTAATTCTGACCAGATTGTAAGCTCCCCTGAGATCTAGTTTAGTAAAGATCTGGGCACCTGTGACCTGAGAAAAAAGATCATCAATCAGGGGGAGTGGGTATCGGTTCTTTATCGTTATGGCATTAAGAGCTCGATAGTCGATGCAGGGACGCAGCCCCCCATCTTTTTTCTTTACGAAGAAAAATCCTGCCCCCGCGGGTGATCTAGAGGGTCTAATGAACCCCTTATCTAAGTTTTCCTGAATGTACTCCCTCATGGCCACCTTTTCGGGTCCCGTGAGATTATAAAGATGACCTCTAGGGGGCATGGTTCCTGGTCTAAGCTCGATTGGACAGTCATAAGGCCTATGAGGTGGTAGTGAATCGGCCGATCGTGGACAAAACACATCAGCGAAGGAGCTATAAGGCTGAGGTAAACCTTGAGGGGTTAATTGAGTGGAACGAAGAGGGCATTTTGATATGCAGTGCTTCTGACAGTAGGTTGACCAAGACAGCAACTGACCAGAAGACCAATCAATCTGTGGAGAATGTAACCGTAACCAGGGAAGGCCCAATATAATCGAGCAAGAAGGCATTCTGATAAGGTAAAATCGTAATTTTTCACAATGTAAAACCCCAACGGTGCAGATTAATTCAGGAGTGATAGAGACAGGTTGACTATCTTGTAATGGGGAATCGTCGATTGCAGTGACTATGATACGTTTCTCAAGAGGAACCACCGGTATGCCTAATTTAAGTGCTAAATTATAATCCATAAAATTGGCTGCAGCGCCCGTATCAATAAAAGCCTGCAGTGCAATGTCTTGTTTGTCCCAAGAAATGGAAATGGGAAATAAGATTTTATCTTTTGGAGGTACGGAATTCTCGCCCAGGGTAGTACCCCCGACTAACCCTAGGCGGAGAAGTTTTCCGGCTTCTTGGAACAAACAGAGGCAATATGACCCTTGTCCCCACAATATAAGCACAGACCCTCTTTTCTCCTTCTCAATTTCTCTGTCTCGGATAATTTAGAGTGACCCAGCTGCATGGGCTCCTCAGTAGAAGAGGAAGTGGTAACACTTGTGGAAGGTTGTGAGCGCATGAAGGGTCGCTGCCTGGTAGATCTGTGAAAACGTACTCTGCGGTCTATTTTGATGGCAAGACTTATGGCCTCATCTAAAGTTCTAGGTTCAGGATGACTTAGCATTAATTCCGACACAGAATCAGACAACCCCGTTAGGAAGCGATCCAAAAGAGACTGCGCCTCCCACCTGGTAGAAAATGACCATTTGCGGAATTCCGCAGCATAGGTTTCCACTGAATTCTGACCCTGTTTGAGTCTTTTTAGTTTCCTCTCAGCTGTGGCGGAAGTATCTGGATCGTCATACACGACCGCCATGGCTTCGAAAAAATTTTCTACAGAGGTAAGAGCCTCATGACCCAAGGGTAGGCTATAGGCCCATGTCTGTGAGTCTCCTTGTAAAAGGGTTTTTATGAGCGTGACCCTTTGCAACTCAGAACCAGAGGAAATGGGACGCATTTGAAAATATGATTGACACCGATCCCGGAAATTACGGAAATCGGAGCGTTCTCCTGAAAACAATTTGGGTAACGGCATTTTGGGTTCAACCGGTAATACAGGAGCGGGATTAACTGGTGCTTGCAGGTTTTGCACAACCTCAGCTAGTCGGTTAATCTGGACCTGCTGATCTTTAACGGTCTGGTTTAATTGAGCGACGACTGTCGTCAAAGTGTTAACCTGCTGGACCAGAGCATCCATTTTTTGGTCCGCTGTACTGTCACGATCTGTGACGATAGGTGGACGCAGAGAGTGTCTGATTACCGGTAATCTGCAGTATCACCGGCACACAGACGTATATCTGATTATGGGTGAGCTGCAGTCTCACCGACAATCCGATATATAAACTAACCCCTGCCCACTCAAGGTGTATAGTGATTGGTGCAACAGTAATAGGCACTACGCAGTGGCGAGACACACTGCTAGCGGCAAACTTCCGTCCAGCGGCAAGGGCCCGCTGGAGGAGGATAGTGAAACAAGCAAAATTCGGCAACAGAGTATCAATACAGCAAGGTACAGAATCAGGAGGCTAGGACGGAGTCTAATAACGAGCCGGGGTTCGGCAACAGGAGATCGGAATATCAAGGTACAGTATCACAGATCAGAGGCGAAAACGAGAGGTACAGCAAGGTCGGCAACAGGAGATCAGATTGGCAAAAGTACAAGAGGAATAGGCAAGAGCAAGGTCAAGAACGAGCAAAAAGGTCAAAGGCACAGATAAATCACAATGGTATGTTTCTTCCAGTACTTATATATTGGCAGTACCAATATATAAGTATACTGTGGATCCGAGAGCTAACACAGGTGTGATCGCTACAGCGGACACAGAATACTGACAGTCTGCTGCTTAAATGCAGACTGTCACTTCAGCAAACTCCACCCCCCCGATGATGTCAGGAAGGAGGCGGCAACTGTCCCGGCAGCCTGCTCATGTGATTTTCCTCCTCAGGGCATAAAGGGCGTGACGCTCCGTGCGTGCGCGCGTTGCCCTGCCCTGCTGAGACATGCTCCTGGTGGTACGCTGAGCGGAGGAGGATGCCGCCGGGACAGACCGGAAGTTCGGGGTCCCGATGACGTCAGCCGCGAGCGCGGCGTTCGCACTACCGCTGGCGGTGGGGGTGAGTCCATGCCTGACACAAGTTTTAAAAGCTATTTAAGGCCAGCTCAAATATTTTACTCGAATACAGACTCGGTGTGAGGATCCGCTGGGCTGCCTGCGCAGGCAGGCAGCCTTTTGACCACTGTTCAGGTCTGCATTCTGCAGGTCTCTGGAAGAGAGACCTTTTGTCAGTATTGCAGTTTGCTGCTGAGGAATTTGCATATGTTTGTCATGCAGATTGCCTAGCCACATCCTTTGTAGGCTTGCTCTATAAATACTATGTGATATCACAGACCTGGGCTGGTCATAAGGATTTATCCTGTGAAACACTCCGGAGAGTGTCAGCCTTGCTCCTTGTTTGAAGATTAGCTTAGAGTAATTCCTGGGACTGCACTAGGCAGGTTTCCCTAGTGCAGTTAGGATTGCATATCTGTTTTGTTTGTCTGTGGCGATTGTCCTGTCCCTGCAGTGGTCGACAGGAAGTCGTTCTGATCTTTGTTCTTGGAGTATAGCTGGAGCAGCGGTTGCTACCAGCTATCTCCTTTATCTGTCTTACCTGGATCGCACTCGCCTAGCGCTAGTGCTGTGGATCCTTCTGTCCTGTTTTCCTGGATCGCACCAGCCTCTTGCGCTAGTGCTGTGGATCCTTCTGGTCTGCTACTCTGTACTTGGATCACACTAGCATCTTGCGCTAGCGCTGTGGATCCTTCTGTTCTGTCTTCCTGGATCACACTAGCCACTTTCGCTAGTGCTGTGGATCCTATCTCTCGCTTGTTCATGTTTTCGTGTGTCTGTCTTGTCTGCTACGAATGCTTGTTGGAGGCTCGGTGAGGTAACCGTTAAGCAAGCGCTCGCGTCTTCTGTTTCATGTTTGTCTGTCGGTGGTTAGTTAGGCGTGCTTGTCTCTATTGTGCTTATCACGTGGAGACCGCGCATAAACGCGTGCACTGTTGCGAATGAGTGCGGTGTTCGTGTTTAGCTAGCGTTTGTTATTTTCCGTATCTCCTCATTGTATGCTTTGCTGTGCCTTTGCTACTCTCGTGCTCTGCCTTGCTGTAGCCTTGTGTCACCTCTGGCAATCGCCTCTGTCACGATTGCGTTCCTACTTCATATCTGCTGTTGTGTATGCACCGTCGCGGCTTGGCGGCTAGATTGGTGGACATACATACATTCCTCATCTGTGCTTATTCGGTCTTGTGTCTCTGTTAGCAATCACCATCTCTGGCGATTGCCTTCTCACTTTGTCTTCATGGTTGTGTGTTCATCGTCGCAGGGTGGCGACTAGTTTGGTGAACACACATACCCTCTGTCGCTTTGATCTCCCTCTTTCAGGGCTATCTTGCCCTGCGTTTCTTCCCTTCGTACAATTCCTGTCTGGCGTGTGTGGTAGGGCAGAGGAGTTGTTCCTCTGCACTCCACAGCACCACCTGCCGACAGGAATTTCCCTCTACAGGTGCATCGCACCTTTTGCTGGGTTTCCGCAAATTATACGCTTGTGGAGGATTTCCGCGGTGTCAGCGCATGTCTTGTGCGCTGATCACCGAGAGAATTCCACAATCGTTACACTCGGATAGTGACGTCGGATATCCGAGGTCGAATTGGATATTCGATTAAATCGGATATTGAACTTCGAGTGAATTCGGATAGTTTACTATTCGAATTCGACCAAACTCGAATAGGATAATGAGGTATCCGAGCAACACTGCTTACAGTCACCCATTTTGAGTATGATCCATTTACTACAACTCTTTGTTTTCTGTCCATTAGCTAGTTCCCTATTCATGCACACAGACTCTACCGCAGTCCTTGCATCTTCTACTTTGGCACCAGACTTTTGTGTGGAACAGTGTCGAAGGCCTTTGCAAAGTCCAAGTATATCACATCTACAGCATTCCCAAAATCCACATTAGCGTTCGCTACCTCATGAAAGCTGAGCATGTTAGTCAAACAGGACCTGTCTTTAGTAAACCCATGTTGATGCTGAGACATAAGATTATTTTCTATTATGAAGTCATGTATAGTATCTCTTAGTAACCCCTCAAATAGTTTGCATACAACTGATGTTAAGCTTACAGGTCTATAATTTCCTGGATCTGTTTTTTTGCCCTTCTTAAATAATGGGAAAATGTGAGCTGTACGCCAATCCACTGGGACTCTGCCAGTTGAAAGAGAGTCACAAAAGATAAGATAAAGGGGTTTATCTATAACTGAACTTAATTCCCTTAGGACCCGAGGATGCCTGCCATCCGGGCCAAATGCCTTGTTTATTTTTAATGTATTTAGTCTTGCCTTCACTTCTTCCTGTGTTAAGTATTTAATATTGAAGTTGGAAGATTGAGACTCTTCTGCATCTGTAATTTGCAACAGTGATGTTTCCCTTGTGAAGACAGAATCAAAGAAAGCATTTAATAACTCTGCCTTACCTTGGTCATCCACCATTGAGTTCCCACCCTCATCCTTTAGGAGTCCTATACAGAGAAACTTTCTTTTTTTAGAGTTGATGTACTTGAAAAAATTCTTTGGGTTAGATTTGATATCCCTAGCGATTTGATTTTCAGCTTCAATCTTTGCCAGCCTAATTTCTTTTTTACAACTTTTATTGCACTCCTTATAATTGCTTAATGCAGCCTCGGTCCCCTCCTGTTTTAGGATCCAATAGGCATTCTTTTTCCCCTTCATTTTATCTCTAACCTTTCTATTCATCGATAGAAGCCTTTTTTTTATTCCTATAATATAATAATAATAATAATCTGAACATTTGTATAGCGCTTTTCTCCTGTTGGACTCAAAGCGCTCAAGAGCTGCAGCCACTGGGACGCGCTCAAGAGGCCACCCTGCAGTGTTAGGGAGTCTTGCCTTGAACTCCTTACTGAATAGGTACTTGACCTAGCCAGGATTCGAACCCTGGTCTCCCATGTCAAAGGCAGAGCCCTTAACCAGTACACTATCCAGCCACTACGTTTCCTAGACATTTTGTTTTCATATGGCATATACATTATTATTATTATTATTGATTTATAAAGCGCCAATATATTCTGTGGCGCTGTACAAAGTAAGAAACAAACATGGGGTACATAATAATACAGACAATGGTGTACACCAATATACAAGATACATACGGTAATTAGTGACAAAATACAAAGAATGATACAAAAATACAAATTATAGAATTGGTAATGACAGTGATAAAATTAACATGATGAATAAAATGTATAATGGTTACCAAGACACAAAAGGGGGAGAGAGAGCCCTGCCCTTGCGAGCTTACAATCTAAAGGGAGTGGGAGGGGGGGGGGACAGGAGGAGGGGCAGTATGCAGCAAATATATAGAGGCTACAATATTGATTGAGAATAAGCTTAAAAGCTTGCCATTTCCCTTCAGTGTCCTCCCCTTGTAGTATATTATCCCAGTTCACCAAACTTAGTGCCTGCCTGAGTTGAATGAAGTTTGCTTTTCTAAAATTCATAGTTTTAGTGGTCCTGCTGCCCCACAGCCTATCAGTCACCAGATCAAACATTATCATGCTGTGATCACTATTTCCCAAATGTTCTTGAACCTGCACATTTGATACATTATCTGGTCTATTTGAAATGATCAAATCCAGTAATGCATTCCCCCTAGTTGGTTCCGTTACCATTTGAGTCAAGTAAATGTCCAGAAGGTTGAAGTCACCCATAACTATGACCTAATTTTTACTTGCATTTTTAATCTGCTGTAGTAATTGCAGTTCTGCAGCTTCATGAATATGTGGTGGCCTGTAGCATTCCCAGAGCCAGATCTTCAACCTGGCAAACAAATCAATTGCTTATGGGCCCCAGGAGGTCAAATGGGCCCCATAAAGATGTATTGCCTCTGTTCATGTAGTCTTTTAGTAACTCTTTCAGTCTTCAAAAACAAGATCTCTGCAGCAATTCTTCAGAGATAAGAAGTTATACAAGCAGGCACTCACAGAGTTACCCCCCCCCTCCCCCCCCCCCCCCCCCCTTAGCTCAGAGCTGTCAGACACAGGCTGGGTGTTGGAATGTGATCTCTTCATACAGGAGCTGCTTGCTAGCTTAGCTAGAGAAATTTGATGTGACAAAAACATCTGTAGTTAAACTTTTTTTTTCATGGTAGCATCATCATTAGCTCAAAGCCAATGACTTCTGTTCCTAATGTTTACATTTAGTTCCAGTCTTTGCTAAACTTATTAGCCTTAATTTTATCTCCCACATCAGAGGCACATAAAGATTTATTGTCTGTCTCTGTTCTGTTTATTGTCTCTGTTCAACTCTTTCAGTCTTTAGCTCTCTGCAGCAAAGCTCTACTACAGAGATAAGAGTTCAGCTTGTGATGTTCACAGTAATGTATAAATCCCTAAACATCAATATTACATTTTATAAATCCCTAAAGATCTTTTTTCCTCCTAGAGCCCCTCTACCTAACACACACATTAGCCAAGTTCCTACCAGAACATACAGGGCTTCTAAAAAATGTCTGCCGCTCCCCCAGCTCCACACCATCTGACCCAACGCGGCTCCCGTCAGCCTCCCGGTGCACGTAACGTAATGACGGCACGCATCGGACTCGCGCGCATTCCTCCTCCCCCTAGAGATTCACAAAGACTTTAATCCATACCGAGAAACGCTGCAAAGTATACTGGTGCCCGGATATTCGGACCTCCTGCTTAACAGGTAAGCGCTGACACATCAGCTCTCCTTCAGACCCACGCTACCCCATATTATACTTTGAGTGCCCCACAGAAACGTGTCCTCCGCAGCTCGGCTCCCCTAAGCCGTGCACTCCACCACTCACAGAGCGCTCCATGGAGGTTCTACCCCATAGCCTAAAAACCTTTGAACCACCATTACCCAACATCCCTCATATATTCTTCATACCCCGATACCCTTATAGCATACCTGCTCCCAGATATGTGGTTTATCCCCTTTGATACTAATCAAAATCCCTATCACGGGGAGTATAATTAAACTATCCTAACCATATATCTAACTAATCTCTGACCTACCCTATACTCCTTTTATACTCTCATACCTATACCCCTTCATACCGATTGGCTGCAAGTATAAGCTTTCACCCTAATTACCACGGCAACCGTCCCCTATAGCCATGGGTATATAGTTTGTACAAATAATCTTGCTATTTCCACTATTATATCAGTACCCTATTAAACCTAGGCCCCTATCCTATAGCTTGCTATATAGGCACAAGTTCTTTCCTATTATATGTGTACTTACTTTTCCATCAGAAAACTTCCCCCCAGGCAATCCTGCACTCTGGGAAAAAGTTTTCCCCCAAGTTACAAATGCCTTGTTTTTATAGGAATTTATTTATAAGAGTTTTTTCCTATTCACTTCTAGAAGTAAATGATCCTTCCATTTTATCATGTCCTAGGCATTGGTACATATATACATATATACATATTTTTATTCAGAGATAATTGATCTGTTCTGCTGATATGATTATATATATATATATATATATATATATATATATATATATATATATACATATATATTAGTATTTATACAGTGCCAACATCTTCTGCAGCACTTTACAGAGTATATATATATAGGTTCGTCCCTAACTGTCCCTCAGAGGAGCTCACAATCTAATCCCTACCATAGTCATATGTCTATGTATGTATAGTGTAATGTATGTATAGTAGTCTAGGGCCAATTTTGGGGGAAGCCAAATTACTTATATGTATGTTTTTGGGATGTGGGAGGAAATCGATGTGCCCGCAGGAATCCCACGCAGACACAGGGAAAACATACAAACTCCTTGCAGATGTTGACCTGGCTGGGAATCGAACCGGGGAGCCAGCGCTGCAAGGCGAGAGTGCTAACCACTACGCCACTGTGCTGCCCAAATATGCACACACACATATATATATATATATATATATATATATATATATATATATATATATATATAAATACTGTATATATACTGTATATATACTGTATATATATGTATATATATATATATATATATATATATATATATACTGTATATATATATATATATATACCAATACAAAGTGGTGTACATGTGAGAAGTGGATCGAAAATCATACATCATTCCACACTTTGCTGGCTGCAGTGCTGGCTGGCTGCTGGGGAAGACGAGCGGAGCAGGTGAGCTGTTTATCTATAATCATCTTTCTGCTGCTCAGCTGTCCCCACAGTCTCTCATGGCTGGCTGCGTGTATAGAGGAGAGCGCCCCTCTCCTCCTGCCTCCTCTCTTCTCCATGTGACACTGAGGGGCGGGGCTGAGTACTGTAAGAACCCAGGCAATTCAATCAGGAGTGAAGGAGTCAGAGTGACTGTGGAAGAGAATAAATGCGGGAGAAGGGGGGAGAGACACTGCAGAGAGAGAGGTACAGTGGGTTGCAAAAGTATTCGGCCCCCTTGAAGTTTTCCACATTTTATCACATTACTACCACAAACATGCATCAATTTTATTGGAATTCCACATGAAAGACCAATACAAAGTGGTGTACATGTGAAAAGTGGATCGAAAATCATACATCATTCCAAACATTTTTTACAAATCAATAACTGCAAAGTGGGGTGTGCGTAATTATTCGGCCCCCTGAGTCAATACTTTGTAGAACCACCTTTTGCTGCAATTACAGCTGCCAGTCTTTTAGGGTATGTCTCTACCAGCTTTGCACATCTAGAGACTGAAATCCTTGCCCATTCTTCTTTGCAAAACAGCTCCAGCTCAGTCAGATTAGATGGACAGTGTTTGTGAACAGCAGTTTTCAGATCTTGCCACAGATTCTCGATTGGATTTAGATCTGGACTTTGACTGGGCCATTCTAACACATAGATATGTTTTGTTTTAAACCATTCCATTGTTGCCCTGGCTTTATGTTTAGGGTCATTGTCCTGCTGAAAGGTGAACCTCCGCCCCAGTCTCAAGTCTTTTGCAGTCTCCAAGAGGTTTTCTTCCAAGTTTGCCCTGTATTTGGCTCCAACCATCTCCCCATCAACTCTGACCAGCTTTCCTGTCCCTGCTGAAGAGATGCACCCCCCGAGCATGATGCTGCCACCACCATATTTGACAGTGGGGATGGTGTGTTCAGAGTGATGTGCAGTGTTAGTTTTCCACCACACATAGTGTTTTGCATTTTGGTCAAAAAGTTCAATTTTGGTCTCATCTGACCAGAGCACCTTCTTCCACATGGTTGCCGTGTCCCCCACATGGCTTGTGGCAAACTGCAAACGGGACTTCTTATGCTTTTCTGTTAACAATGCCTTTCTTCTTGCCACTCTTCCATAAAGGCCAACTTTGTACAGTGCATGACTAATAGTTGTCCTATGGACAGAGTCTCCCACCTGAGCTGTAGATCTCTGCCGCTCGTCCAGAGTCACCATGGGCCTCTTGACTGTATTTCTGATCAGCGCTCTCCTTGTTCGGCCTGTGAGTTTAGGTGGATCGCCTTGTCTTGGTAGGTTTACAGCTGTGCCACACTCCTTCCACTTCTGAATGATCGCTTGAACAGTGCTCTGTGGGATGTTCAATGCTTTGGAAATATTTTTGTAGCCTAAGCCTGCTTTAAATTTCTCAATAACTTAATCCCTGACCTGTCTTGTGTGTTCTTTTGACTTCACGGTGTTGTTGCTCCCAATATTCTCTTACACAACCTCTGAGGCCCTTACAGAGCAGCTGTATGGAATCATGTATGATTTTCGTTCCACTTCTCATGTGTACACCACTTTGTGTTGGTCTTTCATGTGGAATTCCAATAAAAACAAAAGTTTGCTTTCCTAAAACAGAAAGAATTTGCGATAATTCAGGTTGGAGTGAGCTTGAGATCTCTCCCAGAGCAACACTGCTGAATATATGCAAATTAACCATTGCACCCTTAGAAGCTAAACACACCTCCAGAACTGCTGGAATGCAATGATGTGTCAGCTTGTTAATTTGTACAGAGCCATATAATCCAACATGCATACAGACTGTTTCGGATTGTTTGATCCTCATCAGTGCATGGCATGGATTAATTTGGCTCTATGGAGTAGGGCTTGTAAAATTGATTCATGTTTGTGGCAGTAATATGACAAAATGTGGAAAACTTCAAGGGGGCCGAATACTTTTGCAACCCACTGTATATGGATTTTGTGCATATCTTTGTTTATATGTTTTATTTTGCAAAGAACATGAATACTTTATTTATTATATTTTTATGTATGTATAAATTGAGAAAACTTTTCTAATAAAATCAAAAGTTTCAAATTTTCCAATGAAAGTCTATGGGAAAAAAATTGGGTTGGGGGGCTGCCACAGGGGCATGGAGGGTGGGATTGCTTAACAGAGCACAAGCAACCTATTCGGATATGAGCCAAACAAATGTGCAAAGTTTCATAATTACTGTATACTCCTAAAACTCTGGGGGAGTAGCGTATAGAAAGTTGCAACATTTTTATTGGCTGTTGGTAGCCCCGTCCACTTTGGGTACCCCCAAAATACATATTTTTATTTGGGGTGATGCCAACAATATGCGGTCTGAGTATGGGGAGTGTAACTTCAAAACTGTACCAGTGGAAGTGATTTGAAAATTTTTCCTGTCAAAGTCAACACGAAAAAAAGGGGTCTTCGGTGGTCTGCTGCACAGCTGCAGTTGGTGGGATAGCTTATTAAAGCACATGCAACATACTTTCTATAATACAAATAAGTGTGGAAAGTTTGGCGCTTGTACCCCTAAAACTGTAGAAGCAGCAGCGTATAGAATATGGGGGGGGGGGGGGGCACTAATAAGAATAAGAACAAGCTGAATTTGTAGAACAATATGTTAATTAGCAGCCTAATAGGAGATTACTTCTACCTCTCTCATCTATCAGTTGTATGCATGGTTCTAGTCTAAACGATACCCCAGTGAAAGAGATACTAGCAACAGGGCCTTAACTCTTAAGAGGCACCCGTGGCCCGGTGCCATGGGCGGCCCATTGGGGGGCGCCCACTTATTAGCTGTGGTTTTTTTTTGTATTTTTATCAGAAAAAAAAAAGTTCAGTTGGGGGCGGGGGGGTTGGCGGAGGGGGGGAGCGGCGGAGAACGCATACACACATGGAGGGGAACTTGCTCCCCCCCCCCTACAGCAGAGTGGCAGCAGCCGGCTGGGGATATTTCCCGACACAGAAGAAAACTCTGCACGCCACTGGCTGGTCTAGTGAGTGACGTCACTAGACCAGGCACCGCCGGCATGCAGAGTTTTCCTTGCACGCGGTAAAGTAAGATGTTCGTCGGCTGCCACACTCTTCACACCACTGGAACCTGACTGGAGGGGAAAGCTAGGAAGGTGGAGCGGGAGCCCCAGGTGAGGGAGGGAGAGGTAGGTGTCCCAACTTCCCCGCTGCTGTGTGTGCCCGCTTCCCCTTCCAGGCTACCTAAACTAGGGGACATCTATACCTACTACCTAAACTGGGGGACATCTATACCTACTACTACCTAAACTGGGGGACACCTATACCTACTACCTAAGCTGGGGGACACCTATACCTACTACCTAAACTGGAGGACACCTATACCTACTACCTAAACTGGGGGATACCTACTACCTAAACTGGGGGACACCTATACCTACAACCTAAGCTGGGGGACACCTATACCTACTACCTAAACTGGGGGACACCTATACCTACTACCTAAACTGGGGGAAACCTATATCTACTACCTAAACTGGGGGTCATCTATACCTACTACCTAAGCTGGGGGACACCTATAACTACTACCAAAACTGGGGGACATCCATACCTACCACCTAAACTGGGGGTCATCTATACCTACTACCTAAACTGGGGGACACCTATACCTACTACCTAAACTGGGGGACATCTATACCTACTACCTAAGCTGGGGGACACCTATACCTACTACCTGAACTGGGGGACACCTATACCTACTACCTAAACTGGGGGACACCTATACCTACTCCCTAAACTGGGGGATACCTACTACCTAAACTGGGGGACACCTATACCTACTACCTAAGCTGGGGGACATCTATACCTACTACTTAAACTGGGGGACACCTATACCTACTACCTAAACTGTGGGACATCTATACCTACTACCTAAGCTGGGGGCCACCTATACCTACTACCTAAACTGGGGGACATCTATACCTACTACCTAAACTGGGGGACATCTATACCTACTACCTAAACTGGGGGACATCTATACCTACTACCTAAACTGGGGGACATCTATACCTACTACCTAAGCTGGGGGACACCTATACCTACTACCTAAACTGGGGGACACCTGTACCTACTTCCTAAGCTGGGGGACATCTATACCTACTACCTAAACTGGGGGACATCTATAGACCTATTTCCTAAACTGGGGGACACCTATACCTACTACCTAAACTGGGGGAAATCTATTCCTACTATCTAAACTGGGGGACATCTATAGACCTATTATCTAAACTGGGGGACATCTATAGACCGATTACCTAAACTGGGGACACCTAGAACTACTACCTAAACTGGGGACACCTATTATTTTGTGGTGTTATGCTGCTCACTGTGCAATTTTATGCTGACATGCTGCCCACATTTTGATTATTTTCTTGTGAAATGCTGCCCACTGTACGATTATTTTCTGCTGAAATGTTGCCCACATTGCAATTATTTTCTGGTGAAATGATGCCCACATTGCAATTACTTTGTGTTGAAATGCTACCCACAGTGTGATTATTTTCTGGTGAAATGCTGCCCAGGGTGAGATTATTTTCTGGTGAAATGCTGCCCACTGTATGATTATTTTCTGATGAAATGCTGCCCACTGTACGATTATTTTCAGGTGAAATTCTGCCCACTGTACAATTATTTTGTGATGAAATGCAGCCCTGTAACGATTGAGGAATTATTTCCGTGGTCAGCGCACAAGATGCGCGCTGACACTGCGGAAATCCTCCACAAGCGTATAAAATAACAGAACCCAGCTATGGTGCTATGCACCTGTAGAGGGAAATTCCCACTGGCAGATGGAACTGTGGAGTGCAGAGGAATAAACCCTCTGCACTGCCACAGATGTCAGATGGGAATTGTACGAGGTGAAGCAATATAGGGCAAGATAGCCCTTGGAGAGAGAGAGAGAGCACAGAGACAGAATATATGTGTGTCCACCAATCTAGTCGCCACCCGGCGACGGTGAACACACAACAACGAAAAACAAGTGGGAACGCAATTGTGAGAATGGCGATTGCTAATAGCGACACTAGACTGAGTAATAAAGAGCAAAGGAGCAGAATAAAAGACAGAACTGATAACAAACTGTAATCCAACACACAGGAGCAGACAGGACTAACTACACGCGGTCACCACACGTTAAGCGTAATAGCGACAAAGCACGTGTGCGGCACGGTCCCCACGCGAGAAGCGCAATAGTGACCAAGCGTACCAACCCTGACTAACCAAAGAAGCACGAAAACAAAAGAGAACGTGAACGCTTGCTAAACGGTTACCTCACCGAGACTACAGCAAGCGTTCGTTTCAGACAGACAGACAGATGGAGCAGCCAGTAGCAACCGCTGCTCTGGCTACACTCCTAAGGCAGAATACAGAAGAAACCACCGCCTCTACCGCTAGGGCGAATGCTATCCAAAACAGACAGACAGATGGAGCAACCAGTAGCAACCGCTGCTCTGACTACACTCCCAGACAGAGTACAGAAGGAACCACCACCTCTACCGCTAGGGCGAATGCGATCCCAACAGAAGAACGATTTCCTGTCAACCGCCGCTGGCGAAAAGACAATCACAACATATAGATAGTACAAAGCAATACAGTTAACAAACAACCTGACTATGCTAACAGGAATGCTAGGGCACTCCCAAGGAACTACTCTAAGATAGCAATATTAGCAAACAGTAAGCAAAGGGCTGAGACTCCAGGTAAGTTAGCAGGAACCAACCATCATGACCAGCAAGGAATTCTGGGAGGAAATGGTATTTATACTGCAAGCCATCAGAGGAAGCAGCTAAGCAATTTACATGACAAGTGGATGCAATTAACTCACCAGAACAGCAACTCTGCAGCTTGCAGAGTGGAGACAGGTCTCTTTTCCAGGGACCTGCAGCACTCAGACCTAACAAATAGTCAAAAAGCTGTCTGCCTGTGCAGACAGCAGAGCAGATCATTACAGTACCCCCCCCCCCCCCCCCCCTCTAGGGACGGCTTCCAGACGTCCCTCAAAACTGATACTTTCAACAAAACAGACTGACTGAACACTCAGGGTCAGCCCGACAAGGCCCAATTCCAGAGTCAATCCTCCCGAAACCGAACTCATCGGAAGCAGAAGCCACCAAAACATGCCCATCAGTACAACAAGCCTCAGCGTAACACCCATCAGAACTGCGAGTGCCAGAGAAGAACCCATTGAAACTCTCCAAGCAATACCCACCACCTTCCAGGGACCGTCCAAAAATACCAAACCTCCCACAATACCTATTTGAAGTGTCCCTATCAACACAGAAGCCACTGTTGATCCCATCCAGGGTACCAAAAAAAAAATTTCTCCCAGAATCTCTGAGAACACTTTGAAGCTCCGTAGAGATCCCAAAAGGCCAGAATGCTCATTAGGCTCACATGGAGAACTATCAAGAACCCCTATGGAACCCATGACAATTCAGGATTCAGGATTACCAGGACAAGCATCAAGATCAGGGCTTTCAGGGACCACTTCTGGGCATGCAGGCAAGCAGGCAATATCAGAACATGTCTCCACCAAGGAAGCATCTGAGCATGCTGGTAACCGAGACACACTTGGGCATTCTGGCTCACAGAGCGCATCGGGGTACACTAGCACAAGAGAAACCTCAGGACACATCGAGGAACTGCAAACATCAGAGTCTGTCACGACAAGACCATAACCAGGACCGGGCAGAAGATCATCACGAGTAGTGGTCACAAGTACTGGTCTTTCAAAAGAAGACTTGGACTCAGACTCAGAAGTCTCTGTGACTGTAATTGTATCTACCAAAAACTCATCATTGACTACGCATGACTGAAGCTCCACAAGAGCTGCAAAAGTAGTCAGTATAACAGCAATGCCTACTGAAGTGGGCAATACCTCAGACGGCCCTGCAGGGGCAGGAGGCACCTCCTAAGAGTTCTGCACCCTTTGGGAGGAACTCGGAGACCTCCAGAACATCAAACAAAACTTCAGAAGCATCATTTCCCAAGTTTTCTGATAAAGCAATCAAGGATTCTGAACTATCCATGTTACAGGGCCGAACATCAAATACATTCTGCGGACAGGGCAGATGTCCCAGGGATGGTTTTATCATACGCTGGGACTGCATTTCATCTTCATAAACAGGATGCACAGGAATATCTAGTGAAACCAACACTGACTCCCTGAGTCTAATTTCACTGCAGGCAGAATCCTTCATAGCAGTCAAACCAGACTGCAATTCTGAAATGGCAGAGAAACAGATGAAATTAGCTGCAATACCTAGATGAGCCTCTGAGCTCCCTCCCTGGGGATTTATTGCAAGGTAATATTGACTCATCCAGAGTACAGGGTGGAAAGTCAGTATTTTCCTCAGAGCAAGAAAGGGACTCATAAATGTTAGTGCGAGTGGACATCATAGTTTCATTCATGGTACAGGGCAGGCTCACAGGAACACCTGAGAAACAGGCATTAGATCGCACAGATTCAAACTCCACACAAGCAGAAGAAAATCTTTCAGAATTCACACAGGTGTCAACAACCGTGGTACACCCATTCATTTCAGATCGCACAGTATCTAAACTCACTTGCTTTACCCCAGAAAGACAGGAACAATCATCCGATAACGGTGTCTCTTTATTGTAGTCAATTGGTTGGTGTGTGTGCAATTCATCCAAAATCGTCTGCCACACACAAATCACCAGATCCACAACACACTCGTCACACTCATCAGATTCAATCAAAGTGTACACAGAATCGATACAAGCATTAAGAATCTCTTCGCTTTCTGCGATGTAAAAATCGCAAAACGCCTTCCAATCAAACTCGAACTCCTCAATCAAAGCCCCAATCTCTGAAAAAAAAAAAAAAGCTAGGGCGAATGCAATCCCAACAGACAGAATGAATTCCTGTCGACCGCCGCTGGCGACAAGACAATTGCAGCATATAGACAGTCCAAAGCAATACAGGTAACAAACAACCTGACTATGATAACAGGAATGTTAGGGCACTCCCAAGGAACTACTCTAATGGTGGGCACTAATGATCCAATCTTTTTCATCCAATCTTACCAAATCTATGTAGTATAAGAGTACATTGAGTGAATATACTGAATGGATACTTCAGGCAGTTACCTTATATTACATAGAAATGGTAAGATTGGATGAAAAAGATTGGATCATTAGTGGCCACCTTGAGATAGCAATATTAGCACAGAGTAAGCAAAGGGCTGAGACTCCAGGTAAGTTAGCAGGAACAAACCATCATGACCAGCAAGGAGTTCTGGGAGGAAATGGTATTTATACTGCAAGCCATCAGAGGAAGCAGCTAAGCTATTTGCATGACAAGTGGATGCACATTCCTCACCAGAACAGCAACTCTGCAGCTTGCAGAGTGGAGACCGGTCTATTTTCCAGGGACCTGCAGCACTCAGACCTAACAAATGGTCAAAAAGCTGTCTGCCTGTGCAGACAGCAGAGCAGATCATTACAAGCCCACTGTACGATTATTTTCTGTTGAAATGCTGCCCACAGTGTGATTATTTTCTGGTGAAATGCTGTCCACTGTACAATTATTTTCTGATAAAATGCAGCCCACTGTACGATTATTTTCTGGTGAAATGCTGCCCACTGTACAATTATTTTCTGGTGATATGCTGCCCACTGTACGATTATTTTCTGGTGAAATGCTGCCCAGGGGGGCAATTATTTTCTGGTGAAATGCTGCCCACTGTACGATTATTTTCTGATGAAATGCTGCCCACTGTACGATTATTTTCTGTTGAAATGCTGCCCACAGTGTGATTATTTTCTGGTGAAATGCTGCCCACTGTACAATTATTTTCTGGTGAAATGCTGCCCACTGTACGATTATTTTCTGATGATATGCTGCCCACTGTATGATTATTTTCTGTTGAAATGCTGCCCACAGTGTGATTATTTTCTGGTGAAATGCTGCCCACTGTACGATTATTTTCTGGTGAAATGCTGCCCACTGTACGATTATTTTCTGGTGAAATGCTGCCCACTGTACGATTATTTTCTGATGAAATGCTGCCCACTGTACGTTTATTTTCTGGTGAAATGCTGCCCACTGTACGAATTATTTCTGATGAAATGCTGCCCACTGTACGTTTATTTTCTGGTGAAATGCTGCCCAGGGTGCGATTATTTTCTGGTGAAATGCTGCCCACTGTACGATTATTTTGTGATGAAATGTTGCCCACATTGTGATTATTCTCTGCTAATTATTTTATAGTGCAATGCTGCCCCATTACAATTATTTGGCACCTACGGGGGGGGGGGGCATCCAAATTTTCGCAAGGGGCCCAGTGATTTCTAGTTACGCCCCTGACTACTACCTAAACTGGGGATACCTATAGACCTGGCTATCTATACTGAGGACACCTATAGTATGTCTACATTGGGGACACCTATAGACCTGGCTACTTTATACTGTACTTATACTAATTATTTATATCTAGCGCCAACATATTACGCAGCGCTGTACAGAGTATGTATTGTCTTGTCACTAACTGTTCCACAGAGGGGCTCACAATCTAATCCCCACCACTCTGGGCTGCACTCTTACTAGGAAATTTTAATTGGGCACACCCACTGTATGTTATGGACATGCCCACTGCATTATGTGGCCACGCCCATTTTCACCGCAGCGCGCACCGCCAACATCCTCCTGGGGGGGAGGGGGGCGCTATACTATAGGTTTGGGGTGCCTAGGGGAGCCCAAACCCTAAATACATCCCTGAATAGCAATAGCTATGCACAGCTATAGGTAGATATCTTATCAATCTGCATAATACCTGAAATGCCTACTGTCAAATGTTTAACCTCCTTGCCGGTTATCCCGAGCTCAGGAGGATTTCTCAGGCCCCGCTGGGCCGATTTGCATAATAATTTTTTTGTTACATTCAGCTAGCACTTTGCTAGCTGCTTGTAACATCCAATCGCCACCGCTCACCGCCGATCCGCCGCTATCCTCCGCGCCTCCCCCCCTCCAGACCTCTTGCACAGCCTGGCCAATCAGTGCCAGGCAGCGCTGAGGGGTGGATCGGGATTCCATCTGACGTCCCGACGTCGGTGACGTCATCCTGCCCCGTCGCCATGGTGACCGGGGAGGCCCAGCAGGAAATCCCGTTCTGAACGGGATTTTCTGCTTACTCTGATCGCCGAAGACGATCGGAGTGGGTGGGGGGATGCCGCTGCTGAGCGGCTATCATGTACCGAGCCCTGGGCTTGCTACATGATTAAAAAAAATTTAAAAAAAGTGCTGCGCTGCCCCCTTGCTAGCGGGAATTGACCGGCAAGGGGGTTAAAGTCAAGCTATTTAAATTTGTAATGCCTCCTACTTTGTAGACTCTACTCAAGAAGATAATCTGTGGAATAAAATGGACCCAAAAAATACTTAGCTGACTTTACATTTGAATATTGTTATTAACCACTTATTCCTCCACTACAGTATATCTACGTCCTCTGCAGTGGTGCTTGGATACCCCCGATCATGGATTTGAGTAAATCCGACCACGGCAGTATCGAAGTCTGGATACGTCATGTTCTGGATTTGATGCCCAAATCCGGATTCGACTCGGATTTTTTTCACATTCTTTTATTTTGAGATGAACAATGAAACAGACAAATGGTAATGCAAGTTACAGTATATCAACAAGACTTAACATCCAAACATTGGAAATGACTGCTGTTATTGAATTTGTACAAACACATGAGGAGCAAAGTGGAAAAACATTGAATCGTATGAGGCATTTCAGTGTTTTTAAAACTAAAAGATTCATAAAATAAAACATACCTCAGAGGAAGATGCTCACTGTCTAGCTCTACATTTTCTTATATTTTCTTTTGTAAGAAGTATTCTCACTTTATAACACTAATATATAAACAGGGAAGTCTCAAGGGTGTTAATTGCTAAGGTATGGCCTCCTTTTTTTTAAGGCATGGTATTATGCAATGTCAAAGGAACCGAGAGAAAAAGGAGCCTGATTTAGGGTCTGAGTTGTCTATCAATCCGTTTCCCATTTCTGTTTAAACTCTGGGGAGTATGTATATATCAGCCAAATCCTCCAGATCTTGGTAAACTTCTCAGATCTATTCTGTATAGAGTATACATTATTTTCCATATCATAGATTAAATCTAGTTCTCGAGTGACATCTGCAATGGATGGTATGCGATTGGTTCCCCAACATCTGAGGATTAGAGTTTTGGCTGCATTTAATATGTGTCTCACCACGGACCCCTTATAAGACCTCATTCTCCAGTTGTTAATATTGAGGAGATAAAATTGTGGGGTGAACGGAATATCTCTATCAGACATTTCTTTTAGGATAATTTCAATTTTTCCCCAAAAAAGTTTGATGTTTGGGCATTCCCATAGGATGTGTATTAAGGAGCCTTCTGAGGCTTTGCATCTCCAGCATCTAGGATCTTTGTCTGGGAAGATGTTAGTTAATTTAATAGGAGTGTAGTACCACCGTACCAGAATCTTATAGTTAGTTTCTTGGATACGCGTTGTCGAAGACGTCTTATGTGCATAAATACACATTGAGGTCTTTTTAGCAGTGGTGAAAGTTACCCCTAGGTCTGTTTCCCAAGCCATGAAAAAAGGCAGAGAGTATACATCCTGATCTGAAAGTAATCCGTATATCAAAGATAGTGTTTTCCTCAAGGGGTCCCTGGCTTGACACACATTCTCAAACTCAGTGTGGGCACGTGATGAAGCAGGAGATATATTAGCGGATTGAAGAAAGTGTTTAATTTGTACTGACCCCCACCAATCTAAGTTCGAGTTTCGAAATGTATTTCTTAGTTCAGTCAGGGAAGCCCAGTTGTTTAAGTGGAACATATCTTGGGCTTTAGTAAGACCGACAGCTTTCCAGTTTCTCAGGAAGCCTGGTTCACAACCGGGTGTGAAATCTGGGTTGTCCCAGATAGGTATCAGAGGGGACGGCCATGGAGACATGGTGGTCGCCGAGCGTACTATGGAAAACACTCTCAGGGTGTTATTAACTAGATCTAGACCAGACCATTCCCTCTTTGGGTTGGCTGACGACCAGGGCAGGTTTATCAGGGGATACGGCGTCACAGATTACTCAATTCCAACCCATTGTTTGGTCTCCGCATGTCTATGCCAGTCGACCAACCTAGTTGTGACGATTGTGGGATAATTCCATGGTCAGCGCACAAGATGTGTGTGCTGACACTGCGGGAGTCCTCCACAAGCGTATTAAACGATAGAACCCAGATTTGGTGCAATGCACCTGTAGAGAGAAAAGTGAGCACAGAGACAGAATGTATGTATGTCCACCAATCTAGTCGCCACCCAGCGACGGTGAACACACAACAGCGGAAACCAAGTGGGAACGCAATCGCAAGAGTGGCGATTGCCAACAGCGACACAAGACTGAAAGAGCACAGAGATAGAATGTATGCTTGTCCACCAATCTAGTCACCACCCGGCGACTGTGAACATACAACAGCGGAAACAAAGTGGGAATGCAATCGCAAGAGAGGCGATTGCCAGAAGCGACACAAGTCCGAGCAGGACAGAGCACGAGAGTAGCAAAGGCACAGCAAACAAGAACAATAAGGAAAATAACAAACGCTAACTAAACGCGAATACCGCACTCATTCGCAACAGCGAACGCGTTTAAGCACGATCACCGCGCGTTAGGCGCCCAGTGATAAGCGTGCTACCCTAACTAGCTAATGACACACAAACACAAAATAGAGAATGCGAACGCTTGCTAAACGGTTACCTCACCGAGCCTACAGCAAGCGTTCGTACAAGACAAGACAAAGAGAAGGAGCAGCCAGCAGCAACCGCAGCTCTGGCTTACACTCCCTGACAGAGTTTAGAAGGAACCACCGCTGCTACCGCTAGAGCGAATGCGTTCCAGACAGACAAACAGATGGGGCTACCAGAAGCAACCGCTGCTCTGGTTAGCACCCCTAAGGCAAAATACAGAAGGAAGCACTGCCACTACCGCTAGGGTGAGTGCGATCCAAACAGACAGACCGATTTCCTGTCAACTGCCGCTGGTGACAAGACAATCGCAAGACAGAAGGAGTAACCAGTAGCAACCGCAGCTCTGGCCTACACTCCCAGACAGAGTACAGAAGGAACCACCGCCCCTACCGCTAGGGTGAGTGCGATCCCAACAGACAGAATGATTTCCTGTCGACCGCCGCTGGCGACAAGACAATCGCAAGACAGACAAGACAGAATAGGCTGTACAAATTATACACAAACCGACTGCACTAAATAGGAGTGCAAGGAGAACTCCCCGGGATTAGCTATACTAAGATAGCAATGGCTGACACTCCAGGTGAGTTCAGCAGGAACAAACCTCTATGACCAGCAAGGGATTCTGGAAGCAAATGGTATTTATACTGCAAGCCATCAGAGGAGGCAGCTAGGCAATTTGCATGACAAGTATATGCAAATTCCTCAGCAGCAGAGCAACTCTGAAACTTGCAAAGGGAAGACAGGTCTCTTTTCCAGAGACCTGCAACACTCAGACCTAAAGAATGGTCAAACCGCTGTCTGCCTGTGCAGACAGCTAAGCGGATCTTTACACTAGTAAGGACTGCTGAGTAGTAGTAATTTTGTACATTAGGTAGGGCCAAGCCTCCTACGCTTTTGGGCCTAAAAAGGATCCTCCTTTGAATACAAGGGGTTTGCTTTTCCAGATGTACCTATTAAAGGTCATCTGCGTCTTTCTTAAGAAGGCATTTGGAATCTGCATTGGGAGAGCCTGGAACAGGTATAGGAGACGCGGCATCAGATTCATTTTTATTATCACTACTCACCACAACCAAGAGAAATGTGGTTTATCCCACTTTTTAAGGTCTGCTGCCAAGACTTCTAGCAGTGGTGGGAAATTCTTACAGAATATGTCCTTAAGGTCCGGTGTGATTTTAGTTCCCAAATATGTTATGTAGTGTTCGTTCCATTTGTATGGGTAGTTCCTGGCTAAATTGTGTTGGAGACCTCTGGATAGGTTTATATTGAGGGCTTCACATTTGTCTATGTTGATTTTGAATAAGGATAGTGTGCTAAATTGTCTAAATTCGTTAAGTAGGTTTGGCAGGGAGATGAACGGATTGGAAATGTAAAATAAGAGGTCATCAGCGTAAGCTGCTATTTTTAGATGCTGATCACCTTTGCTGGGGCCTTCAATATCAGCATTCTTACGCATATGGCACAGGAAAGGCTCCAGGGACAGTGCGAATATGAGAGGGCAGAAGGGACAGCCTTGGCAGGTACCATTGGATATCTGTAATGATGGTGAGAGAGTTCCATTAATTCTAATACGTGCCGAAGGATTAGAGTATAAGGCTTTTACACACTTAAGCATTCTGGGTCCCATATTAATATGTCTGAGTACTGACATCATCCAAGTCCAGTCCACTCAGTCGAAGGCCTTTTCGGCATCAGTTGAAAGCAACATTAATTAATATTGTTTGACCGAGCGAGCTGGACTGCGTTTATAGTTTTGATAGTGTTGTCTCTACCTTCTCTCCCAGGTATGAATCCCACCTGATCCCAATGTATTAAATACTGCATATGAGCTGCTAGTCTGTTAGCGAGGATTTTTGAGAAGATTTTTAGATCTAGGTTTAGCAGTGAGATGGGCCTGTAGCTAGCACAGGATCTTTATTGGCTTTATGGATGACCGATATGTGTGACTCTAGTGCCTGGGGGGGATGCTTCCAGATCCTCCGGATCTGCTATCTTACATAGTTACATAGTTACATAGTTATTTTGGTTGAAAAAAGACATACGTCCATCGAGTTCAACCAGTATAAAGTACAACACCAGCCTGCTCCCTCACATATCCCTGTTGATCCAGAGGAAGGCGAAAAAACCCTTACAAGGCATGGTCCAATTAGCCCCTAAAGGGAAAAATTCCTTCCCGACTCCAGATGGCAATCAGATAAAATCCCTGGATCAACATCGTTAGGCATTACCTAGTAATTGTAGCCATGGATGTCTTTCAACGCAAGGAAAGAATCTAAGCCCCCTTTAAATGCAGGTATAGAGTTTGCCATAACGACTTCCTGTGGCAATGCATTCCACATCTTAATCACTCTTACTGTAAAGAACCCTTTCCTAAATAAATGGCTAAAACGTTTTTCCTCCATGCGCAGATCATGTCCTCTAGTCCTTTGAGAAGGCCTAGGGACAAAAAGCTCATCCGCCAAGCTATTATATTGCCCTCTGATGTATTTATACATGTTAATTAGATCCCCTCTAAGGCGTCTTTTCTCTAGACTAAATAAACCCAGTTTATCTAACCTTTCTTGATAAGTGAGACCTTCCATCCCACGTATTAATTTTGTTGCTCGTCTCTGCACCTGCTCTAAAACTGCAATATCTTTTTTGTAATGTGGTGCCCAGAACTGAATTCCATATTCCAGATGTGGCCTTACTAGAGAGTTAAACAGGGGCAATATTATGCTCGCATCTCGAGTTTTTATTTCCCTTTTAATGCATCCCAAAATTTTGTTAGCTTTAGCTGCAGCTGCTTGGCATTGAGTATGATTATTTAACTTGTTGTCAATGAGTACTCCTAAGTCCTTCTCCAAGTTTGATGTCCCCAACTGTATCCCATTTATTTTGTATGGTGCTAGTCCATTAGTACGTCCAAAATGCATGACTTTACATTTGTCAACGTTGAATTTCATCTGCCATGTATGTGCCCATATAGCCATCCTATCCAGATCCTGTTGCAATATGACACTATCTTCCTGAGAGTTGATGATTCTGCATAATTTTGTATCATCTGCAAAAATAGCAACATTGCTCACTACTGCATCTACTAGGTCATTAATAAATAAATTGAAGAGCACTGGACCCAGAACAGACCCCCGTGGGACCCCACTGCCAACAGTCTCCCATTTTGAGTACGATCCATTGACCACAACTCTTTGTTTTCTGTCCATTAGCCAGTTCCCTATCCATGAACACAGACTCTTCCCCAGTCCTTGCATCCTCAACTTTTGCACCAGACTTTTGTAGGGAACAGTGTCGAAGGCCTTTGCAAAGTCCAAGTATATCACATCTACAGCATTCCCAATATCCATATTAGCATTCACTACCTCATAAAAGCTGAGCATGTTAGTCAAACAGGACCTGTCTTTAGTAAACCCATGTTGATGCTGAGAAATAAGATTATTTTCTACTATGAAGTCATGTATAGTATCTCTTAGTAACCCCTCAAATAGTTTGCATACAACTGATGTTAAGCTTACAGGTCTATAATTTCCGGGATCAGATTTTTTGCCCTTCTTAAATAATGGAAAAACGTGGGCTGTACGCCAATCCACTGGGACTCTGCCAGTTGCAAGAGAGTCACAAAAGATAAGATAAAGGGGTTTAGCTATAACTGAACTTAATTCCCTTAGGACCCGAGGATGCATGCCATCCGGGCCAGGTGCCTTGTCTATTTTTAATTTATTTAGTCTTGCCTTCACTTCTTCCTGCGTTAAGTATTTACTATTACAGTTAGAAGATTGAGACTCTTCCGCCTCTGTAGTTTGCAACAGTGCTGTTTCTTTTGTGAAGACAGAAGCAAAGAAAGCATTCAATAACTCTGCCTTACCTTGGTCATCCACCATTGAGTTCCCCCCCTCATCCTTTAGGAGTCCTATACAGTCAACCTTTCTTTTTTTAGAGTTAATTTACTTGTAAAACTTTTTGGGGTTAGATTTGACATCCTTAGCGATTTGTTTTTCAGCTTCAATCTTTGCCAGCCTAATTTCTTTTTTACAATTTTTATTGCACTCCTTATTATTGCTTAGTGCAGCCTCGGTCTCCTCCTGTTTTAAGACCTTATAGGCATTCTTTTTCCTCTTCATTTTATCTTTAACCTTTCTATTCATCCATAGAGGCCTTTTTTTATTCCTAGACATTTTGTTTCCATATGGGATATACATACTACAATATTGATTGAGTATAAGTTTAAAAGCTTGCCATTTCCCTTCAGTGTCTTCCCCTTGTAGTACATTATCCCAGTTCACCAAACTTAGTGCCTGCCTAATTTGATTGAACTTTGCTTTTCTAAAATTTATAGTTTTAGTGGTCCCGCTGCCCCGTGGCCTATCAGTCACCAGATCAAACGTTATCATGTTGTGATCACTATTTCCCAAATGTTCTTGAACCTGCACATTTGATACATTATCTGGTCTATTAGAAATGATCAGATCCAGTAACGCATTCCCCCTAGTTGGTTCAGCTACCAATTGAGTCAAGTAATTGTCCTGTAGTGCTGCCAGAAATCTGCTGCTTTTACCAGAATGGGTAGCCTCAATATTCCAGTCAATGTCTGGAAAGTTGAAGTCGCCCATAATTATGACCTCATTTTTACTTGCAGCTTTTTCAATCTGCTGCAGTAATCGCAGTTCTGCAGCTTCATTAATAAGAGGTGGCCTGTAGCATACCCCAATAAGCAATTGGCAACTTTTATTTCCACCATGAATATTTACCCAAACGGACTCCACATCTTCGCAATCTTCCTCCATCTCATCGTTGAGGACAGCTGTAAGAGAATTCTTAACAAAGAGACAAACCCCTCCACCTTTTTTCCCTGTTCTATCCCTCCTAAACACATTGTATCCTTTTAAATTAGCTATCCAGTCATGGCTTTCATCCATCCATGTCTCGGTTATTCCCACAATGTCATAGCCTTTGTCATTCAGAATGAACTCTAGTTCGTCTATTTTATTTGCAAGGCTCCGAGCATTGGTTACCATGCACTTTATATTTTATCTTGTTGAAAGCCTTACACATTTGTGGGACTAGGATGTTTTTAAAGGTTTTATAATATTCGATAGGAAAGCCATCTGGCCCCGAAGCCTTTCCTGATTTAATCTGTGAAATCACCTGTGCCACCTCGTCCTCTGTCATTGGAGACTCCAGTTCTGTCATCATGTCTGTAGACAGTTTTGGCAAGCCAGCATCTATTAGATATTGATTCATTTTGTCCCTCAATTTTAACTCCCTCTCTGCTCCAGACTGTCCCAGCAGATTATACAGTTTTGAGTAAAAATCACTGAAGGATCTAGCGATAGATTAATTGCATATGTGTTTTTCGCATTGGCATCAATAATCTGGGGGATATAATTCCTTTGTTGTTGTGAACGTAAGGCTCTCGCTAACATTTTACCTTATTTGTTCCCACCTACATAGAATGCATTTTGACATCTGTGGATAGCTTTTAAAGACTTGTGACGCATTATCCTTTGCACTGCTTCTCTAGCTTCTTTAAGCCTGAGAAGATCTTGTGTTGTCTGTGCATGTTTATGACGTTGTTCCAGTCGGTATATCTCCGCAGTGAGAGCCACAAGCTCCTTTTCATTTTGTCTTTTCCTCCTTGCTCCAATCTGAATCAGGCGCCCTCGTATAACACATTTATGTGCCTTCCATATTGTCGGATATAGCACTTCAGGTGAGGAATTAATTTGAAAGTAGATTTCCAGTTATCGACTGATAGCTGTAACGATCGGTGAAGCACAGAGAGGATCTGATTACCGGTGATCTGCAGTATCACGGGGAATACAGATGTATACCAGATTATAAGTGATCTGCAGTATCACCGATAATCCGATATACCAGCTAACCTCTGTTCACCTGAGTAGAGGGTAGTGTAGTGTTTGGGTGTAACAGTAACACTTAGAGGACTAGGCCTCAGTGCAGTAAGGAGTGCTGCACGGATTCCTTCCGAAGACCTGAACCCTCCAAGATGGGAGGAATCAGGCTGACAGTAGGAAGGATTGTCTGAAAGTGACACTCTGGAGGAAGTGTCACTAACAGGACGGGGAACCGCCTCCAATCGTAAGGTCGGTTCTCGAGGTCGGACAAGCCAGGTCGTAACACACGGACAGATAAGGTACAAATACAGAAAGCGGAGGCGGAGTCTAAGGTACAGGCAGGGTTCGGCAACAGGGTATCAGAAATATCGAGGTACAAGATCAGGAGGCAGAAGCAGAGTCTAAGGTTGAGCCGGGGTTCGGCAACAGAGTATCAGTAATATCAAGGTACAAGATCAGAGTTCAGGAGGATAGTCAGGCAGGCAAAAAGTCATAACAGATAATCACAATCAAACTAGTACTTTAGCTATCAACAGAATCTAGCTAAGTGTAGGATTACAGCTCCAGCTGGTCCCGGCACACTTAAGGATCTGACTACAGGTCTGAGTGCTCCCACGTAAGTGTTCGCAACGCCAGACAACCAGCAACTGAACAGTCAGTGGTATATATACACAGGTACCTCTCCAGCACCTCCCCAAGTGCTGGACCAATGAGGAGTGGAGCCAGAGTCAGCTGAACAGCCTGGTCAGCTGACTCACTTCTTGCCGTCATATATTCCCTGCCTGAGTGCACGCGCGCGCGTCACTCTAAACCTAGAGGGACTATGTGTCCCAGCCACACCAGCACCGCTCTGCGGTGCCTCTGTCAAGGGGCCATGCGCGCTATCCACCGCCATGCCCTGCACGGGGACAGCCGCCTCAGACTGAGTGGAGGCGGCTGCTCCCCGTGCTCCGTCACACTGTGCGTGGAAAGAGCCGCCTCCTGACTCGTGGCGGCGGCTCTTCCGCGCTTCCTAACAGTACCCCCCCCCCGAGGAGTGGACTCCGGACAGCTCCTTCCAGGTTCTTCTGGGTGCAAAGTGTGAAACTCCCTCTTTAACTCATCAGCATGCATGCGAGTCCCTGGTACCCATTGTCTCTCCTCAATGCCGTACCCTTTCCAATGCACTAAATATTGTACCGAGTTCTGTACAATGCGTGAGTCTAATATTTTCTCCACCTCGTACTCAGGTTGGTCCTCCACCATCACAGGAGGAGGAGGAGTAGGACCCACATGAACCGCAGGTTTAAGTAGTGACACGTGAAACGACCTTACGCCCCGCATGCTGGCAGGAAGATCAATGACGTAAGTGACGTTGTTGATCCTTTTAGTCACAAACCTGGGGCCCAGTTTGGCAGATGGCTGCTTCAAGGTCAAGTGACGTGTGGACACCCAGACTAAATCCCCTGGCTGGAACTTCCATTCTACGGACCGTCTCTTGTCCGCTTGACCCTTCTGAATCTGAAACGCCTTCTGCAAGTTTCCCTTAACAATTCCCCAATTGTCCCTGAGTGACCTCTGCCAATCCTCCAGTGCTGGAAATGGAGAAGAGACAACTGGAAAAGGGGAGAATTTGGGTGACCTCCCTGTCACAATCTGGAATGGAGAGAAACCAGAAGAAGAACTCTTCAAATTATTTTGTGCGAATTCTGCAAAGGCCAGAAATTTTACCCAGTCACTCTGTGCCTCCGCAACGTAACATCTTAGGAATTGCTCCAAAGACTGATTAATCCGTTCAGTCTGCCCATTCGTCTGTGGGTGGTAGCCTGACGAGAAAGACAGTTTCATGCCCATTTGGTGGCAAAATGTCCTCCAGAATCCAGACACGAATTGGACTCCCCTATCTGACACAATGTTTTCCGGAATGCCATGCAGCCGGAAAACGTGAATGATGAACAACTTGGCCAGTTCATGAGCCGAGGGGAGTCCTTTCAGGGGCACAAAATGGGCCATTTTGCTAAAACGGTCGACTACCACCCAAATGACCGACATGCCTTCAGACCTGGGCAATTCCCGTACAAAATCCATGGACAGGTGGGTCCATGGCTCACTCGGGGTGGGCAAAGGCTGTAACCTTCCTACAGGTGCCAGCTGGGAGGGTTTACTCTTGGCACATACCGCACACTCCCTGACATACTCCTTGCAATCTGTTGCCATAGAAGGCCACCAAGCACACCTGGCAACCAGATCCTGCATTCTGGCAGCTCCAGGATGACCAGCATTCTTATGTGCGTGAAACATTTGTAGAACCTGTAACCGAAATGGCAGTGGGATAAACATAACCTCCTCAGGTTTTCCCTCAGGAACATCTTGCTGAAAGGGACCCAAAACGTCTGTCCAATCCTCCCAGGTCTCTGTGGCTGCTAACACTAATCTCTGTGGGATGATGGACTCAGGAGCGGGGGGCTGTGCTGTCTCTGGTTCGAAACATCTGGACAGGGCATCTGCCTTGATGTTTTTGCTGCCTGGAGTGTACGTGATTATAAATCTGAACCTCGTAAAAAACAAAGACCAACGGGCCTGACGGGGACTCAGTCTCTTAGCCCCCTCGATGTATTCCAAGTTCTTGTGGTCAGTGTAAACTGTGATCGTGTGTTCAGCCCCTTCTAACCAATGGCGCCATTCTTCAAACGCCAACTTAATGGTCAGAAGTTCCCGGTTGCCTATATCGTAATTTTTTTCTGTGGGTGAAAACCTACGGGAAAAGTAAGCGCACGGACGTAATCTGCCCTGCAACCCTGACCGTTGAGACAGCACCGCCCCCACCCTAACCTCCGAGGCATCAACCTCCACAATAAAGGGAAAGGACGTGTCTACATGCCTCAAAATAGGCGCTGAGCAAAACAATCTTTTTAAGTGAGAAAAGGCTGCCACGGCCTCAGAGGACCAGTGGTTGGTATCTGCCCCCTTTTTCGTGAGACTGGTAAGGGGGGCAACTATCGTGGAGTACCCCTTAACCTCCCTGGCGGTATGATTATTTCCAGATTCTTTTTCAAAAAGTGCTGCAATTTTTTCACAAGCTTTCAGACCCTGAAAATCATACCGCTTGATAGATCTACAGCAGCCCTGCACATTCCACACCTCTGATGGATCCAACTCGGGATTACTGCTCAGAGCTGCGGATTTCCGTCCGAGCCTGACTCGAGGTTACCGCTAGGGAGGTTAATGAACCTCCTATAGTAGTTCGCAAAGCCCAAAAATCTCTGCAGGGCCTTCAACCCCACTGGCTGTGGCCATTCCAACACAGCTGTGACCTTGGCAGGATCCATTGACAGGTCTGCGGTGGAAATTACATACCCTAGGAACGTGACAGTGGTCACCTCGAAAATACACTTTTCCACTTTAGCATAAAGCATATTTTGTCTCAATTTGTTCAACACAAATTTAACATGGACCCTGTGCTCGGAGAGGTTGTTGGAATAGATTAGTATATCATCAAGGTATACCAGCACGAATCTACCCAATACCTCCCTGAAGACCTCATTGATTAATTCCTGGAAGACGGCTGGCGCATTGCACAACCCGAAGGGCATCACTAAGTACTCGTAGTGCTCGTCGGGTGTGTTGAAGGCCGTCTTCCATTCATCGCCCTTTCTAATGCGGATCAGGATGTATGCACCCCTCAGATCCAATTTAGAGAAGATCTTTGCGTTAGTGACCTGCGTGAATAAGTCATCTATCAATGGTAACGGATAGCGGTTTTTCACCGTGATTTTATTCAGGCCCTGATAATCGATGCAAGGTCGAAGACCTCCGTCTTTCTTTTTAACAAAAAAGAAACCGGCCCCAGCAGGCGACCGAGAGGGCCGAATGAACCCCTTGGCCAGATTTTCATGAATGTACTCCTGCATAGCCATCTTCTCTGGCCCAGACAAGTTATACAGGTGACCCCTAGGGGGCATACAAGCAGCATGGAGATCAATGGGGCAATCGAAAGGGCGATGAGGAGGTAACTGATCAGCAGCCTTGGGACAAAATACATCTGAAAATTCAGAATATGACTCGGGAACACCCTCCACCTGAATCTTGGTCTGACCTAATGTCACTTTCCCTAGACACTGCCGGGAACAAAAGTCCGACCATCTGGTTAATTGTCCTGCAGCCCAATTAATCTGTGGCGAATGGAGCTGCAGCCAGGGCATACCTAGGACAATTGTGGAGGTAGTCATGTGTAATACAAAAAAACTTAAACCCTCCTTATGCAGAACCCCAATAATGACTTCCACCTCTGGTGTCTGAGACAGTGGACGGTCCCTTTGTAGCGGGGAGTCGTCCACAGAAGTAACCTGGATAGGTGGCTTTACTGGGATGAGTGGAATGCCCAACGTCTCTGCAAACTCTGAACTCATAAAATTAGCCGCGGAGCCTGAGTCAACAAAGGCCTCCGTGGCTTCAGATTTGTCCCCCCACGTAATCGTACAAGGAAGGAGCAAACATTTTTCTTTTAGGGGTGTGAGTTGGACGCCCAGGATGTCACCCCTTACAACTCCTAGGCGGTAGCGTTTCCCGGCTTAATGGGACAGTCTCGTACCATATGCCCCCCTTCACCACAGTACAAACATAACTGTTCAGTCATCCTCCGTCTTCTCTCCACTTGGGTCAGCTTAGACCGACCGATCTGCATCGGTTCAGGTGGAGGCATAACTGGAGATGATGAGACCGAAGGGGATGGGGATGCCAGGGATGTTGCGGGAGGTACTGTGTAAGATGTTACCCTGACACGATGACTGCCCCTAGTCTGCCTTTGATGACGTAGCCTACGGTCGATTCGAATGGCCGATGAGATGGCCTCATCGACTGTTTTGGGCTCGGGTTGGCTTAACATTAGGCCGGAGACCTCATCCGACAGCCCAGACAGGAAATAATCCAACAAGGCGTAGGTATCAAACCTGGCCGTAACTGACTACCGACGAAATTCTGCCGCTTAATCTTCGACTGAGCCTTTGCCTTGCCGCAAAAGCTTGACCTTCCGCTCAGAGGTCGCAGCAAGGTCTGGGTCGTCGTATATTACTGCCATGGCTTTAAAGAATTCCTCTACCGAGGTCAGGGCTGTATCTGTGGGGGGCAGGTTGTATGCCCAGGACTGAGAGTCACCAGTTAACAAGGTTTTAATAAATATGACCCGTTGGGTCTCAGTTCCTGAGGATCGGGGTCTCAACTCGAAATATGATAACACTCTTCTCTTAAAATTCCGAAAGTCAGATTTGTGGCCGGAAAATTTATCAGGTACGGGCATACGTATGTCATCACTAGGAGGGGATCGCATCGAATCCACTGACGTCTGGAGGGTTCGCACAGAGCCCGTTAGGGCATCAATTAATGCTTTGTGCTGGCCCAGTGCTTGATGAATGTTATCCACCGAAGTGGCAAGCACATTCAGAGGGTCAGCGCGTGCGTCCATCTGCTTTGTGGTCTGGCGTTCTGTAACGATCGGTGAAGCACAGAGAGGATCTGATTACCGGTGATCTGCAGTATCACGGGGAATACAGATGTATACCAGATTATAAGTGATCTGCAGTATCACCGATAATCCGATATACCAGCTAACCTCTGTACACCTGAGTAGAGTGTAGTGTAGTGTTTGGGTGTAACAGTAACACTTAGAGGACTATGCCTCAGTGCAGTAAGGAGTGCTGCACGGATTCCTTCCAAAGACCTGAACCCTCCAAGACGGGAGGAATCAGGCTGACAGTAGGAAGGATTGTCTGAAAGTGACACTCTGGAGGAAGTGTCACTAACAGGACGGGGAACCGCCTCCAATCGTAAGGTCGGTTCTCGAGGTCGGACAAGCCAGGTCGTAACACACAGACAGATAAGGTACAAATACAGAAAGCGGAGGCGGAGTCTAAGGTACAGGCAGGGTTCGGCAACAGGGTATCAGAAATATCGAGGTACAAGATCAGGAGGCAGAAGCAGAGTCTAAGGTTGAGCCGGGGTTCGGCAACAGAGTATCAGAAATATCAAGGTACAAGATCAGAGTTCAGGAGGATAGTCAGGCAGGCAAAAAGTCATAACAGATAATCACAATCAAACTAGTACTTTAGCTATCAACAGAATCTAGCTAAGTGTAGGATTACAGCTCCAGCTGGTCCTGGCACACTTCAGAATCTGACTACAGGTCTGAGTGCTCCCACGTAAGTGTTCGCAACGCCAGACAACCAGCAACTGAACAGTCAGTGGTATATATACACAGGTACCTCTCCAGGACCTCCCCAAGTGCTGGACCAATGAGGAGTGGAGTCAGAGTCAGCTGACACGGGACAGCTGCCTCAGACTGAGTGGAGGCGGCTGCCTCCCCGTGCTCCGTCACACTGTGCGTGGAAAGAGCCGCCTCGTGACTCGCGGCAGCGGCTCTTCCGCGCTTCCTAACAATAGCCTCTTTAGTTACCAGATCCGACAGCAGAGAAGTATTTAGCTTTCCAGTTGAAAAGACAATCTTTCTTGTGCTTACAAAAGAGCTCTAGGGAGATTGGCGCATGATCTGAATATGAAATTATTCCGATATCAGCCTTACATGTATCCGAAAGGAGATTATGAGACATCAATATGTAATCAATTCTCGTATAAATAGAATGCAGTGCTGAGTAAAATGTAAAATCCCTAGATGAAGGATTCAACATCCTCCAGACATCAACCAGTTGTCTGTCTTGAAGGGCATTAGTTGTTGAAAGGAAATAGTGGAATTTCCATGAGAGGTGTCAATTTTGTGGTTCAGGTCACCTCCTACCACCACACTGACTTCTCTGAATTGGTCTAAGATATCAAGAAATTTTAAAAGGAAAGGCACCTGATTCAGATTTGGGGCATATATTGAGCAAATAGTGTATCTGTTACGCTTGGTGGTATATTCTCCACAGTCAGCACGACATGCATAACCTGACGTGAAGGAGGTACACACGCTAGCACAAGGAACCAGGATATCCCCAGTTTAGTGGAGGAGAGGACTGACTCCAACAGGAGATGTGGCGCACAGAGCAGGCGTAGATTCGAACAGCCACAAACAATCCTTTCACTATAGTGGCTCAGCGCAAGGTAGCGCTGAGCGCATAAACCAGAACTCAGAAGATCAGGATAGGTAACAGAATGAATGCTTGCTTAACTAGTCACTGCTTAAGTGACAGCAAGCGTCCAAAACAAGACAGACTGGAATGAGGCAGCCAATGCGATTGCAGCGGTGGCGTGCCTCACAAGGACAGGACAGAATAGTCGGGAAATAGAGTCAAAGAAGGCAGGCGTAATACATACAAATATACAATAGGTATGATTTCCTAGTGTATTATGATTACAGCTATCAATGAACTATAAACGACTAACTGACATATGTATATATCAGCGATAAACCAATATTTGACATTAGCAAGGAACACTAACTAAGAACTGGAGCAGGTAACAGGAACAGGACTGAACTAGCTAAGCACGGGTGATCACGATACGCGCAACCTACCAAAACGTGCTGGAAACTGACTGAACACAGGATATAAACAGTTTGAGTACGTATATATCAGCGACACTGATGTATTAACGTAACGCGAATACAAGGAAAATAACAAACACGCTAGTATGCGTATATATTGGCGATGAACAGATATATGATGCAAGACTAGCAAAGTAACAATTACTGATAAACAGAACAGAACTAGGACTCACTGACCCCTGCACAGGAGTCAGTGCAGTCCACACAGACTAGGAACGGGGGGGCCGAGACAGAGTAACAGACTGATCTGAAACTATGACAGCCCGAGGAGCCCTGCAGGAAGCAGATCTTTATACTGAGGTCATCCAATGGGAGCAGACATGCAGATTCTCACACAGGTGAGTGGTAATTATTCAATCCTGAGCTGGCCAGAACTGCAGAGCCACTGCAGATAGAATCAGCAACTAGTTTGAGTGCAACCCAAACTATGCAAGCAAATGCATGTAATGACATCAAAAACTGCCTTTCTTCAGTAAAACTGCAGCCAGCAGTACATGCTGCAGACGTGATCATAACAGTATCTTTGATGGTTAATGGAGCATTTCAATAGGAGAAACCTGCCCTGGTCATCTTGTTTGGTCTCTATGTCTGTAATCGGTAAGTTTTTATTTAACAGGATGGCGACCCCCTTCGTCTTGGAGTCTGGTGAATTACTGGGGAAAAGCATTTGGAAGCGTTTATTGGTAAGTTTCGGAGTGCTATTTCCCTTAAAATGTGTTTCTTGCATTAAAACAATATCTGCTTTCTGTTTTTGCATGTCATGTAGGAGGGCCGTCCTTTTATCTGGGATATTTAGTCCCTTGACATTGACTGAAATGATTTTCAGCTGTGCCATTTGTATCGTGTATCAGTTAGTAGCGTCATAACAACCTCTTGAGACTTGGGGAATGGTATAGAACTAAACATAATCTTTAAGTATAAAACTTTGAAGAAGCAATTTGTAACGGTTTTGTGTCGTAGCTCAGATGTCTGATTATGTGGAGATCTGCAGAATCACCAATAATGCAGACGCTATACCCGATTATGTGTGATCTGCAGAATCACCAATAATACCAGTATAGCAGACAAAGAGCAGAGTGTGTAGTGATTTGGTGCAACCGTAACTTTAATAGTTTAATGAGACCTCAACAGAGGGGCTGGTGAGGTAATAACAGTACACTGACCGTGCACTAGCGTACAAGCTCCAGCAAGCTGGAGAACAAAACTGAAGAGGCTGAATCTCCCGAGGAGCGGTGATTCAGAATGTACTGCAGGCTAAGAGATACAATAATACTACAATGACAGATTACCTAAGGAGCAGGTAATTAAGGCTGTACTGCAGCCTAGCAGAACTGCTTCACCAGAGGAGCTGGTGTAGCTAACACCTCACCAGTGGCGAGGGCCCACTGATGAGTAGAATGGTCAGGCAGGCAAGGTTCGGAAACAGAGAGGTAAGTATCGGTACAAGATCGTGAGACAAGAGAGTAATCGGTAATCAGGCAGAGGTTCAGCAACAGGAAGGTACGTATCGGTACAGAATCGTGAGGCAAGAGAGTAATTGGTAATCAGGCAGAGGTTCAGCAACAGGTAGGCAGATAGGCAAAAGTACAGGATCAGAAAGCAGGATCAGAGTCAGAGAAATCGCTAAGAGTCATACACAGGAGATCAATACAATAAGCAATATCCTAGTCTAGGTGTGAAGTCCTTGGCATCAACACCTGGGAACTAGTCTAACAAATAACAATAGCAAGGTAGCAATATCCTAGACTAGGTGTGAAATCCTTAGCATCAACACCTGGGATCTAGTCTAAGGTCTGACTGTAACTCACTCCTTTCTGGCCTCCCCCTGAAACGCACTGCCCCCCTTCAATCAGTGATGAACGCGGCTGCAAGACTCATCCATTCTTCGCACCGCTCTGCATCCACATCTCCCCTTTGTGAATCCCTGCACTGGCTCCCTATCCGTCTCAGGATAAGTTTCAAGATTCTATGCCTGGCGTATAAATCTGTGCACAAAACATGCCCTACCTACATCTCGGAGCTTGTTCACAAGTATACACCAGGTCGCCCCCTCCGTTCCTCCAACGACCTTCACCTCACCACCCCGCGCATTTCACACTCCCATGCCCGCCTGCAGGATTTCTCAAGAGCTGCCCCCACCCTCTGGAATGCCCTTCCACCACCCATCAGACTTGCTCCCTCTTTCAACACATTCAAGCAAGCCCTCAAAACCCACCTCTTTATGATGGCCTACCCACCTCCTACCACACAGTAACTCTCTAAGGAATATTTAACAGCCCCCCCCCCCCCTAGTGTTTCCACCCCTCCCTTTAAAATGTAAGCCTCTGGCAGGGTCCTCCACTCCCTAGTGTAATCTACAGGATCATGTGCTCCTGTCCTATGACAGCCTGTACTTGTATTACTGGGCCTACCTAACCAGCCCATATTGCATGATCATGTAGTTTGTACAATTTGTATGTATAACTTTGTTCTATGTGTATAACCCTATGTATGTCATCCTTGTATCATTGTATATATTTATTGTCCAGCGCTGCGTAATATGTTGGCGCTTTATAAATACAATAAATAATAATAATAACACGCAAGTATTCACGACAACAGACACCTGCAGAATGAAGCCCGAAGGCTTATGAAGCAGAGGAGACCCCACTGGCACGCCCCTACTGAATCAGCCAATCCTGGGCGCCGTGGGACTCCTCTGACGTCAGCTGACCAGCAGGTCAGCTGACGGGCTTCCTCCCCGCATAAAGGTCGCGTCTGTGCGCGCGCCTGCGCGCTAAGGCGACCCCCGGCAAGTGAGAAGGCTCCGTCCTCGGCGTCCTGGATGCTGGACGGACGGATGGCCGCATGGAGGCAGCTGCGGCGGCGGTGCTGTTCGCCGCAGCTGCCTCGTATATTACACAATTATACAGGTTCTCAAACTTTGCACAGTTAGTCACTGGGTGCCTGGGATTAATATTCACAAAAGTGGGAGGCACCTACAAAACCCAAACAAAATTCAACTATTGATTTTCAGGGTGAATATTTAATTGCTGCTGTTATTGCACTGTTAATGGTACAAGCTTCAAACCTGGTACAGTTGGTCATTGGGTGACTGGGGTTCAAATTCAGAAAAGGGGGTAGAGCCCCAAATATCTAATTAGATTTGTTTCATTTCAATGCAAATTATTGATACCAAAGATCTCAAAGTTTACAAACTTGGTCATTGAGCAATTGTGTGTTAGGGTTAGAAAAAGTGGGCGCAGCCAACATCAGCCAAATACATACCTGGGCAATGCCTGGTCATCAGTGGGCGGAGACAAATACAAATTTCACTGGGAAAATGTAAACTGCAGCCATTGTTACACTGTTAATGGTAGGGTACTCAAACTTTGCACAGTTGGTCGCTGGATGACTGGGGTTCAAATTCAGAAAAGGGGGTGGAGCCACAAACAGCCAAAAAATTTGTTTTATTTCAATGCAAATTATTGATGCCAAAGACCGTAAAGCTAACAAACTTGGTCATTGAGTAATTGAGTAATTGTGTGTTAGAAAAAGTGGGTGCAGCCAACACCAGCCAAATACATACTTGGGCAACGGCGGGTCATCAGTGGGCAGAAACAAATACAAATTTCATGGGAAAATGTAAACTGCAGCTATTCTTACACTGTTTGTGGTAGGGTTCTCAAACATTGCATTGGTCTCTGGGTGACTGGGATTAATATTCAGAAAAGTGGGATGAGCCTACAAAAGCCAATCAAAATGTATCTATTGCTTTTCAAGGGGAATATTTAATTGCTGCCATTCTTGCACTGTTAATGGCACAAGCCTCAAGCCTGGTACAGTTGGTCATTAGGTGAATGGGGTTCAAATTCAGAAGAGGGGGTGGAGCCAGAGCCACAGCCAATCAGATTTGTTTCATTTCAATACAAGTTATTGATGCCAAAGACCGCACAGCTCACAAACTAGGTCATTAAGAAATTGAATAATTGTGTGTTAGGATTATAAAAAGTTAGCGGATCCAACACCAGCCAAATACCAGGCAACGCCAGGCCATCAGCTAGTATGATATATTTAACTGACATTTTTTATCGTAACAACCAGCGATTTATACAGGAAAATCATGACAATTAACAAGGTTGCCCAAACTTTCGCATCCCACTGTATGCTGCAAATTTGGTGTTTCTAGCATGTAAGGGGTAGGGATGGCTCGAACCTCTTATTTTAGGTTTGCGAACCTCGAATGCGAACTTCTGCAAAAGTTTGCATTCGCGCAAACTTTGCGAACTGCAATAGACTTCAATGGGCAGGCGAACTTTCAAAACTTCAAACACTAATTCTGGCCACAAAAGTGACGGAAAAGATGTTTTAAGGAGTCTAACACCTGGAGGGGGGCATGGCTGAGTGGGATACACGCCAAAAGTCCCGGGGAAAATTTTGGATTTGATGCAGAGCAGGGTTTTAAGGACAGAAATCCTATTACAATGCTAAATTGTAGGCATAAAGTGCTTGAAATTGCGTGTGTACTACTTCACACTGACAGACCAAACACACTGAGTAACGCACCGCAAACAGCTGTTTGTGTAGTGATGGCCATGCTGGACTGGTGCACACCATGGCAAAAATGCAGGCGATGGCAGTTTTCAAGCCCATATGGTCGCCGGGCTGAGGTAGCTCAATGACAGAACAACAGTGACTGTCCATATGATCAAATTTGGTCTATCCACAATGAAGCAACAACCTTATTATCTTGGGTGTGCCCCCCAACACACTCATATAGGTCATTGCTTCATTGTGATACGCAAGCCCCTTCACCGTGGCAAGGTAACAATCACAAAGGGGAATTGACACATGTACATGCCTTTAGTTTTGTTGTTCCAGCCACAGGTTAGATAAACTGGGTTTATTTAGTCTAGAGAAAAGACGCCTTAGAGGGGATCTAATTAACATGTATAAATACATCAGAGGGTAATATAATAGCTTGGCGGATGAGCTTTTTGTCCCTAGGCCTTCTCAAAGGACTAGAGGACATGATCTGCGCATGGAGGAAAAACGTTTTAGCCATTTATTTAGGAAAGGGTTCTTTACAGTTAGAGTGATTAAGATGTGGAATGCATTGCCACAGGAAGTCGTTATGGCAAACTCTATACCTGCATTTAAAGGGGGCTTAGATGCTTTCCTTGCGTTGAAAGACATCCATGGCTACAATTACTAGGTAATGCCTAATGATGTTGATCCAGGGATTTTATCTGATTGCCATCTGGAGTCTGGAAGGAATTTTTTCCTTTAGGGGCTAATTGGACCATGCCTTGTAAGGGTTTTTTCGCCTTCCTCTGGATCAACAGGGATATGTGAGGGAGCAGGCTGGTGTTGTACTTTATACTGGTTGAACTCGATGGACGTATGTCTTTTTTCAACCAAAATAACTATGTAACTATGTAACTATGTAACAGTGCAACCAGAAAAATTAGGCAGGCATGTACACACACCAGAAAAATTGTTATTGTTTATGTTAGCACAGCCACTCCTAGCAGCGGCCTTACAAATTCAGGAATCCACCTGGAGTCCTGGACCCTGTTGGTGGTGGCGGAGAAGGCAGTCAAGCGGCCTGCAGGCGGAGATGCTGTGTGGGGACCGACTTAGTTTTGGGGCAGACAGTTACACGGCGTGCAGGCAGAGATGCTGTGTGTGGGGACTGACTTAGTCTTCGGGCAGGTAGTAGCCCCCCGGGATCCATGCCTCATTCATTTTGATAAAGGTGAGGTACTGAACACTTTTTTGACCTAGGCGACTTCCATTCTTGCTGACAATGCCTCCAGCTGCGCTGAAGGTCCTTTCTGACAGGACGCTTGAGGCAGGGCCAGCCAGAAGTTGGATGGCAAATTGTGACAGCTCTGGCCACAGGTCAAGCTTGTGCACCCAGTAGTCCAGGGGTTCATCGCTGCTCAGAGTGTCTACATCCGCAGATACCCACAGAGGAGGGCATACCCGAGACTTACTGTTCCACCTTGGAATGGACATTAGTAACATAACAGTAACCCCGGTGGTGTGGTCAGACCATCACATAATACAGTTTACTATTGAACATCACCCTATCAAGCAGCACCCTAAAGAAACAATCAAAATCCGTCCCGGAGAGGTTAATTGCCAACCTGGATTTTACAAATCTGCTCCACAGTCAAATGGACCCCAACACTCTAGTAACCCAGTACAACAACACGATATATGAAACACTTGACAGTATTGCCCAATGGCGCACCAAATCAGCAACCAACAAGCAGAAAGCTAATTGGTTTGACAAAACCATCACGGATCTAAAAAAGAAAGGGCGCAGACTAGAAAGACAGTGGCATAAATCAAGGTCTGAGGAGCACAAATCTAGCCTAGTTCAACACCTCAGACAATACCAACAAGCAATAACCAAGAAAAAATCAGACTTTATCTCACACAAAATATCTACAGCCAACAACAGAGCTGCTCAACTCTTCCACACAGTGGAATCACACTGCAATCCTTCCTGCCTAAAAGCCCCAACCACATACTCCAGGGAAAGGTGAGAAGAATTCTCTGCCTTCTTCACAAACAAGGTGTCTGCAATCCGTGCCAGCATTACACCAACAACATCAATTGACTGCTGGACTTTGCATATGCCTACTACCATACCACCATGGCAAGTCTTTGACACTTTGAGTGAAGAAGATTTTGGAATTCTCATTCAAAGTCTCCGCCCCACTACCTGCGACCTGGATCCTGGCCCAACTGGATCCTTAATGCCGTGCCCAGAGCTGATCAGGCCAGCTCTTCCCAAAATCACTCAGTGCTCCTTGCAAAGTGGACTTTTCCCAGAAGAACTAAAGAAAGCAATCATAAAGCCCCTCTTGAAGAAACCATTACTAGATTCTGATTCTGTGACCAACTACAGACCTGTGGCGAACTTACCATTCCTATCAAAAGTTATTGAGAAAGCAGTCGCCAACCAGCTAGAAGCCAGGCTTACAGATAACAACATCTTTGAAACTTTTCAGTCAGGATTCAGGAAAAGACACAGCACTGAAACGGCATTAGTCCGAGTAATGAATGATCTACTTACTGCAAGGGACAAGGGTGATTGCTCAATTCTGATTCTTCTTGACTTGTCTGCAGCATTTGATACTGTGGATAATGAAATACTAATCCAGCAACTGAAGAATTACTGTGGCCTAAGGGGTACTGTTCTTCGCTGGTTTCAGACCTTCCTATCTGGCAGGACACAGCAAGTATGTCTGGGCACACACTACTCGAATCCAGTGCCACTTGCCTATGGAGTTTCACAGGGTTCTGTACTATCACCATTACTCTTTGCAGTCTACATGCTCCCACTGGGCAAAATAATCCAGAACTATGGCCTAGGATACCATTGTTATGCAGGTGACACACAACTGTATCTGTCCTTCAAGTCTGGCACCCAAGACCCATCAGCATCCATAAATGCGTGTCTAGTGGATTTACAAAATTGGATGAACACCAGCTGGCTGAGGCTGAACTCTGACAAAACAGAGGTGTTGGTGGTCCACACATGATTGATAAAGTTCAAAACACTCACCACCTCAAACTAGCATTTGGGGGAGATACTGTACAGTATAAAGACTGTGCGAAACCTTGGGGTGATCCTGGATGGAAATCTAAAACTCAGACAGCAGGTATCAGCTGTCTTCAAGACTTCCTTCTTCATCTAAGAAATATAGTGAAAATCAAACACCTTATCCCAGCTGAAGACCTACCTGCCCTGGTTCATGCATTTGTATCCTCCCGCCTAGACTACTGCAACGCCCTGTTCATCGGCTCTACAGATAACGTTCTGGGCCCCTTACAGCTAGTGCAGAATGCTGCAGCCAGACTCCTAGCCAATGCCCCCTGCAGCTCACACATCACCCCAGTACTGCAAACTCTTCACTGGTTGCCAGTAAAATGGAGAATCAATTTTAAGATCTGCCTGCTGACATTCAAGGCTCTAAACCATATGGGACCCAAATACATAGCGGATCTATTGGAACTTTTTGCCCCTCCACGCACCCTCCGTTCTGCCAACAAGATGAAGCTGTTTTTTTCCAGGATACACCTAACATTTGGTGTTCGGGCCTTTTCCTATGCAGCCCCTACTCTATGGAACTCACTTCCACAATCAGTATGAGAGGCTCCTTCTCTGGACAGCTTTAAAAAAAGTCTAAAAACTCACCTCTTTTCCCTAGCCTTTGAGACTGCATAATGCAGGGTCACAGCGCTTTGAGTCCCCAGGGAGAAAAGCGCTTTAAAAATATTATTGTTATTGTTGTTGTTAAGGTTGTTGGCTACCTGCTGGTCGAAGCGTTGGTGGAGGGTGGATCCGGAAGGGTTAAGGTGGACTAAAGAATGTCCGCATGTCCGACATCACCATGAGATCGCTAGAGCGTCCTGTCCTTGCCTGCGTGGACATGGGAGGAGGAGGAAGATTACTGTCAGTGGCACCTTTATTCCGTTGTGCTGTGACATAACCCTTAAACGCACTGTAAAGCATACTTGCCAGTTTGTTGTGCAAGTGCTGCATCCTTTCTGCCTTCTGGTGATTTGGTAACATCTCTGCCACTTTGTGCTTATACCGAGGGTCTAGTAGCATTGCCACCTAGTACAGGTCATTCCCCGTTTTTTTTTTTATACGGGGGTCCCTCAACAGGCTGGACAGCATGAAAGACTCCATCTGCACAAAGTTGGATGCCGACGTACTAGCCATCTCCTCTTGCTTTTCCTCAGTGATGTCAGGTAAGTTCTCCTCCTCCCCCCAGCCACGAACAATACCACGGGAAAGGTGAGCAGCACACGCCCCCTGCGATGCCTGCTGCGGTTGTTCTTCCGTCTCCTCCTCAAAAAAAACACCTTCCTCATCTGACTCCTCTTCCCCACATGACTCTTCCTCCTCCTCCTTCCCCCTCCTCTGTGCTGCGGCAGGTGTTGAGGAAACATCTGGTTCTGCTGATGATTGTTCCCACTCCTACTCCTCTTCCTGTTCACGCTCCTCCACAGCTTGATCCACCACTCCACGCACGACACGCTCCTGGAAGAAAGCATACGGGATCAAGTCGCTGATGGCACCTTCACTGCGACTCACAAGGTTTGTCACCTCCTCAAATGGACACATGACCCTGAATGTCCAGTACTTTGGCCAGAAAAACACCAGCTCCCCAAAGCATGACCTCTCACTGTAGTTGTATATATACTGATTGACGGCTTTCTTCTGTTGTAGCAGGTGGTCAAACACGAGGAGTGTTGAATTCCAGTGAGTCGGGCTATCGCAAATCAAGCGCCTCACCAGTTGTTTCTCTGCTGCTCTGTTTCATGCTATGGTCATGTAGGACCGCCTGAAATGCCCACACACCTTCCTGGACTGCTTCAGGACCTCCTGTAGGCCTGGGTACTTACATACAAATCTTTAAATTATTAGATTGTGCCATGCAGGGTACATGTGTCAACTTTCCCAAACTCAAAGCCGAAATCAGATTGCTGCCGTTGTCACACACCACGTTGCCGATCTCCAGTTTGTGCGGGGTCAGCCACTGATCCACCTGTTTGTTCAGAGCAGCCAGCAGAGCTGCTCCAGTGTGACTCTCGGCAAGACATGTCCAAGATGGCGACGGCGTGACACCGTCGTACCTGGCATGCAGCATAGGCCCAGGGGAGCTGGGGGTGTGCAGCTGGAGAGGAGATCGCAGCACCAGTAGAGTAGCACTGCCACTCAGCAGAGGAGAACGACAGCAAAGACGATGTAGCAGGAGGAGTAGGAGGAGAAGGAGAGGAGGTGGCAGCAGGCCTGCCTGCAAGCCGTGGAGGTGTCACAACTAGGTCCGTTGCACAGCCACATACTCCCTGCTTGCCGCTAGCGGTCACCAGGTTGACCCAATGTGCTGTATAAGTAATGTACCTGCCCTAACCATGCTTTGCAGACCAGGCATCCATGGTCAGATGGACCCTTGACCCAACGCTGTGTGCCAGAGATGACACCACTTGCCTTTCAACTTCACGGTAGTTTGGGTATTGCCTTTTTTGAGAAATAATTGTGGCCTGCGGTGTCCCAATCACCACAAATTTTCGGAAGGCCTCAGAGTCCACTAGCTGGTATGGTAACAGCTGGCGAGCTAGCAGTTCCACCAAGCTAGCTGTCAGAGGCCGGGCAAGGGGGTGACTGGCAGACATTGTCTTCTTCCACTCAAGGATTTCCTTCACGGACACCTGGCTGCTGTGGGCAGAGGAGCAGGAACCGCTCAAGGTGAGAGGCGGAGTGGAGGAGGGTGGCTGTGAAGGTGCAAGGGAGAAAGAGGCTGACGATGCTGCACCTGAAGGAGGAAGAAAACAAGGAGGGTGGCGATACATGCCACCGGACACTGCGACAAGCTGTTTCTTACGATGAGCTCCCCCTGCTTCTTTCAGCAACATGTCTCCTCCTACTCCTCTCTGACTCCCCCTCTGAACTGTCCCCCAGGTCATCAGGTCTATTAGGATCCCACGTGACATCCATGGCAGTATCATCATCATCGTCATCATCATAATCATTCTCCACAGCTTTGCTTGTATCAGACACCTCATAAACTGCACCAACAGCAAGTACTTCATCATCCTCACACCTCACGTCCATAGTAACGCCTAACTCAGACATATGAGGTGGTGTAACATGCTTAGCGCCTTTATCTTGTTATAACAATAATGGCTGTGAATCAGTTAATTCCCCATCAAATAACTCCTGCGAACTGTCAAAAGGAGCGGATGTGGTGCTAGTAGTAGCGCTGGTGGCTGCGGAATATGAGGTTTTCTGTGTTAAATAGTCAACTACGACCTGACAATCTTGGGAGTTGATGGCACATGCCTTCTGAACACTGTACTTTGGTCCAGGACTGCACGAAATCACGTCAGCACGACCTCGAACAGACCTGCCGGGTGGCCTGCCTCTGGCTCTGCCTCTGCCTGTTGTTTTGTCCATAATGGGGGGATGAAGTGAAAGGTATGCACTGACTGCTGGTATAATACAATGTGCAGTCACAGATGCAGTGAAAGGTATGCACTGACTGGTATATAAAACAGTTTGCAAGCACACAGGTGCAGTGAAAAGTATTCAGTGACTGGTATTACAATACAATGTGAAGCTGTCACACAGGTGCAGTTTAAAGGTATGCATGGACTGGTATATAAAACAGCGTGCGGTCAGTCACACAGGTGCAGTGGAAGGTATGCAGTGACTGGTATTACAATACAATGTGCAGCTGTCACACAGGTGCAGTTCAAAGGTATGCACGGACTGGTATATAAAACAGCGTGCTGTCACACAGGTATGCAGTGACTGGTATTATAATACAATATGCAGTGCAGCAGTCACACAGGTCAGGTGGTGCAGTGAAAAGGTGCTGGCCTGGCACAGTATTGCAATTAGCAAGGGCCAGCTGCGACAGACAGGGCTGTATATGCAAGTGTCAGTGGGCCACACACAAAAAAAAAACACATCACAAGAACATTAGCTCTCAAAAGAGCTGTTTTGGGGTGCTTTTTAGCAATAAATATCAGCAAGGAGCAAGCTAACATGCCTAACAAGAGCCTAACTAAGCTTTCCCTATCTCTGCAACAACCTCTCTCCTTTCTCTCACTAAAACAGCAACACACAGAGTGAGAGAATGGCAGACGCTGCTGCTTTTTATAAGGGGGGGGGGGGGGGGCTCCAGGAGGTAGTGCAGCCTTATTGGCTGCCATGTGTCTGCTGACTGTGATGTAGAGGCTCAAAGTTTAGCTGAATAATGTAGTATAGGGGGCGGTCGAATTTGCATAAAGTTCGCTGTGATGACTACTAAAATGGTTTTATTTCTGTCTTGTAATTTCTCTGTTTACTGTATTTTGCTGTTTTGAATAGTGTGTGTACTATAGAATACATTAGTGCTGAGCAGTAGAGACTGGTCATTATCTCTAGTGCATTGTCTTCTAATTATCTCCTGCTGTGTAGTACAACACCTGAGAGACAGTTGATCTGCAGAGGTTTATCTTTCAGGCTAGATTCATGGAGCAAGTAGAGATAGAACAGTCAGTTGAGTTTTGGAGGAGAACATGTGTACATTTGAACCTGTGTCTCCCTTGCTGTGGTTGGACTTTGCTATTGGAGACACATGGATTTGTATTCCTTGTTGCTCTTTGTAGCTGTGGATTATCTGCTTATGGCTATGCTACCTGGACTGTTGATATGGAAGAATTAGAATAAAACGCAAATCCGCGTTGTTCGTGCAAATTAGTTCGCATGTGAACCATTCGGGCCAACTCTAGTAAGGGGGCTTTGCAATTAACCACTAAAGTTGACGGGTTTTCAGGTAATAATCATGGCCCGTGATCACAGCTAAATCCATATCACGTGCCGGATTTGGACCATGATCACGGGTGCATTCGGAACTGAATCTGTGATCGAGAGATGATCACAAATTTGAAATGCAACGTGATGAGGAAAAACAGCTCGTGACTACGCCCCATGACACTGTCAGCTGCTGTAGTAATTAGAGAAAGGAAACATGTTCCCTTATAGCCAATTAGTCCCCCCTCACATGGATGGATAAACGATCGCTGCAGTAGCCAACTGCAGCGATTCTTCATCTCTGCCCCTCCATGGCCAGATCATTAAAAAAAAACATCAGCAAACAGCCTCTCTCACCTTACCTCGTTCTGCAACCATCCTGCAGACCGAGCCTCCGATCCCCGCTCTGCACTCAGCCGCATAATGCTGAATATCCAGGACCCGGGTAGTCAGCATTACGTGGCTGAGTGCAGAGGGAGGAACCGAGGCTCGGGCTGCAGGATGGTCGTAGGCATGAGGTAAGGTGAGAGAGGCTGCTTGCTGATGTGTTTTTTTTGTAATGATTTGTGCACGAAGGAGGCTGCCTGATGGGGGGGCATTCTGGCTATCGATCCTGGGGGAATATTTAAAAGGGGGTGATGTTAAGATCACTGGGGGAAATCTGGCTAACTGGGGGAAGTTATGCGGCACATCTGATTACCCTGGGGGATGACCTAATACTGGGGGCACATTTGGCTATGATGAAGGGGGGGGGGCACAAATCCTGGGGGCATATCTGGCTAAAATGGGGGAATGTTGTTCCAGGGGGCATATCTGGCTATAATGAGGGGCACTATTATTAGGGGCGCGTCTGGGGGTGGCAAATACAGGGGGACACATCTGACTATACTGGGGGGCTGATATTAGGGACATATTTGGCTATACTTGGGAGGGGGAGGGGGGCTGATACTAATGACAAATCTGGCTATCTATACTGGTGGACATACTACTGGTGGTATGGTTTTTATGACAGTAGCACTTTTTATTTTTAAGCTGGAACTGGTAAAAACTGAGAAATAATGCATTTTTATTTGTTTTCCTCTTTTTTCCCATTAAAGTGGATCCGAGATGAACTTTTACTCATTGCATAATTGTGTTCCTTTCCTATTGTTTATAGGGCATTCCTCAAGCCAAATACTTTTTTGTTTTTGTTTTAATACTTCATTTCCCTATAAACTAAACAAGCCTCGCCCACAGGTTTTCAGAGAGCCTTGGCAGTAGCAAGGGCTCATGGGAGCTCAGTCTGGGTAGGAGGAGGGGGAGGTATTACTAGCCAGAGATTTCAGAGGCAGAGGGGAGGAGGGAGGAGGAGGGGGGATTAGGTTTTTTTTCACAGAAGATGCAGATAACCTTGCCTGTTTGTAATGTTTACAAACAACATGGCTGCTGTCATTATCACAGGAAGAAATAATCATATTCTATTGAAGCTATTTGCAGCTACATTTGCTGTGTAAACTATCTAAACTTTAGATAAGATATATAGACAAGTTACTTGTTATAGTTAGTTTTTCATCTCGGATCTGCTTTAAAACAAATAGAAAACAACTTTTTTATTGGGACAAAATACTCCCCAATGAAAGCCTAGTTTGTCTTCAAAAAAATAGTATATACTGTAGATCATTAAAGTGTCATGAGAAGGGATAAAGTTATTGCTGATAAAAAGGGGCATGGCTAAAACGTAAAAGCTCTGGTTCATAGAGGGGAACAAGGTCTGGATGCGAAGTGGTTTAAGAGAGTCTGAACCAAAAAAACCCAAAACTTCTTTTTACTTGCCATTCACTGTATCTTAAGTAACATGCTCATGTTACTTAAGATAAATGGCAAGTAAAAAGAAGTATGCATTCCTGCATTCCTGTGGTAAAACTTTGCCTTTATACCTCCCAAATCCCCGGGGCAAAATTCAGGGATCCTGGTAGAGGCAGAGCTTTGCACAGTAGCTTTGCCTCTACTCGAGTCAATGTCCGCCGATCGCCACCTCTCCTTGCCCCTCTCAGTCTTTTTTCACTGACAGGGGTGGGGAGACAAAGAGATCAACTCCAGCAGAGGCAGAGCTACAGCACAAAGCTCTGCCTCCTTGGGCAGCAAAATCCACAACCTGTGTTTTTTCCCTGGGATTTGGGGGTTATAAAAACATAGTTCTGCTGTGGAAATGCAGCGTTTCAGCTACGCTCAGGGCTTGATTACCCACCAGGCACCTCAGGCAGCTGCTTGGGGCCCTGGTGGGACATACATCATTCAAGGGCCCAGATGTCAGCCTCAGATTTCGCTGGCAGAGTAACTGTCTGTGTGTGCCTGCACGCTGAACACAGCCAGCCTGCAACTGCTTACAAAGCTCATTAGCATATTCACAGGACTTCCATATCTGCAAGTTGCTCTGCTCTGTACAGGGGCCCTGTGGAAGAATGCTGCCCATGCTGCACTTACACACAGAGGACACACAGACTGCTGGACTCTATTACAGTATCCCATGCCTCTGCCTGAACCTCTGACCCCCTGTGACAGCTGCTGCTGCTGTTGTTATCTCCCCTCTCCCGACCTCAAAGGAGGAAGGAACACGGACACTTGCAAGGACAGTGCCATGTGCTGGACTCAAGTGAAACATCATCTCCAGCTGACTGCTCAGGACAGGATGATTCCAGAAATAACCTGCCCAAAAGTTACCAGGAAAAGTGAAGCAGCTAGCCAGCCTGGAGATATGGTGAACAGTGTGGCAGGGGAGAGGTTGTATTTTTTTTTCTGTGGAGTTGCCATGAACAGATATCATTTGGGTATAATCAGTGGCGGCTCCAGGATTTTTTTTTAGGGGGTGCTATGCAGGTGCTGGACCCCAAAAATGGGTGTGGCTACAACCTAAAAATGGGCGTGGTCATGACCAGCAGAGGGAGGGGCTAACTGTAATTTAACGTGAACCCAGGGTGAGAGTGATATTGAGGCTGCCATATTTATTTCCTTTTAAACAATTCTAGTTGCCTGGCAGCCCTGCTGATCTATTTGGCTGCAGTAGTGAACTGAATTACACCAGAAACAAGCATGCAGCTAATCTTGTCAGTTCTGACAATATTGTCAGAAACCCCTGACCTGCTGCATGCTTGTTCAGGGTCTATGGTTGAAAGAATTAGAGGCAGAGGACCAACACGGCAGCCAGGCAGCTGGTATTGCTTAAAAGGAGATAAATATGGCAGCCTCAATATTATTCTCACCTCGGGTTCCCTTTTGACCCCAATATGCACAATCGGTAGCAGATATGACCCCAATATGCACAATCGGTAGCAGATATGCGGCCTGCGGGCAGAGATGCTGTGTGTGGGGACTGACTTAGTCTTCGGGCGGGCAGTAGCCCTCCAGGATCCATGCCTCATTCATTTTGATAAAGGTGAGGTACTGATCACTTTTGTGACTTAGGTGACTTCTCTTCTCAGTGACAATGCCTCCAGCTGCGCAAAAGGTCCTTTCAGTCAGGACGCTTGAGGCAGGGCAAGACAGAAGTTGGATGGCAAATTGGGACAGCTCTGGCCACAGGTCAAGCCTGCGCACCCAGTAGTCCAAGGGTTCATCGCTGCTCACAGTGTCTACACCCACACTTAAGACCAGGTAGTCAGCTACCTGCCGGTTCAGGCGTTGGTGGAGGGTGGATCCGGAAGGGCTAAGGCGAGGCGTTGGACTAAAGAATGTCCGCATGTCCAACATCACCATGAGATCGCTGGAGCGTCCGGTCCTTGCCTGCGTGGACATGGGTGAAGGATTACTGGCAGTGGTACTGCGAAGAAACGCGGAAAAGCCGCCGCATGGACGCAGGATGAGGTGGCTGTTTCCGCGGCTGGCATAGCAGAACGCGGAGAAACGTCGGACGCGGCGGTTTGTACGCATAGGCATGCTTCTCTCAGTGGGGTGGGATGCGGAGGAAACGCTGCACGCTCAGACAGCGTGGCGGCAGATTCCGCATCCCATACAGCAACAACATTACAACACATGACTGGTGTGGCTGGGACTGATAGTCCACACTGGTTTAGGAGGACGCGTGCGCGAGCAGAGAGGCAGGGCCTTTATGGCAGTCAGAGGAGGGTCAGCTGACCAGGCCGGTCAGCTGACAATTGCAGCAACTTTCATTGGTCCAGCACTTAAGGGAGGTGCTGGAGAGCACTGGTGTATATATACTGGGTGCTGGTCATTCTCTGGTTGTCTGTCGTTGCGATCACTACGTGGTAGCACTCAGGCCTTGTCTGTATCTGTGTTCTAGCATAGTTTCCAAAGGTGTTGACGACCACGGACCTCACACCTTAGCGTTAGGAATATTGGACTGTATTATTTGTTATGACCTTCTGCCTGCCTGACTATCCTCCTGTACTCTGATTCTGTACCTTGCTATCTCTGATATCCTGTTGCCAAACTCTGCTCGTTCCTGGACTCTGCATTTGCCTCCTGACTCTGTACCCCGCTATTCTGATACTCCGTTGCCAAACCCTGCCTGTTTATTGGATTCCGTATCTGTCTCCTGAATCTGTACCATATCTGTCTGTGTGTTAACGACCTGGCTTGTCCGACCTCGAGAACTGGCCTTACTGTTAGAGGCAGTTCCCAGACCTGTTAGTGACACCCTCCCTCTTGGGTGTCACTCACGCTCTGTCCTTCCTCCCCTCAGCCTAGCTCCTCCCCCCTGGAGAGTCTAGGCCAGAGGAAGGAACATACTTCTGGTGAAGTACTCAACGTACACTGTTGCATCTAAACACTCACTTGTTATATCAGGAGTCCAGAGGTTAGTAGATATATCTGATTATCGGTGATTCTGCAGATCACCAATAATCGGGTATATTCTGTATTCTCGGTGATACTGCAGTTCACCGGTAATCAGACCCTCTCTGTGTTACACCGATTGTTACAGAACGACAGACCGAAATACAAATGGACGCACACTCTGACCGTCTGGGCGCACTTGCCACTTCGGTGGACACCATCAATCAAGTGCTGGGTAGTCACAAGACTATGATTGAAGCCTTGTCTGGTTCTTTACAAACCCTCCAGACAGCAGTAGATGAGGTGCGATCCCCTCCTAGTTCTGATATACGTTTACCCGTACCTGAGAAATTTTCTGGTCATAGATCTGACTTCCGAAATTTCAGAAGTAGAGTGTTATCTTATTTTGAGTTGAGACCCCGAACTTCTGGAACAATGGCCCAAAGGGTCACATTTATTAAGACGTTGTTATCTGGCGATTCTCAAACGTGGGCGTACAGTTTGCCCAAAGGAGACTTAGCCCTCACGTCAGTGGACGCATTTTTTAAAGCTATGGCAGTAATTTACGACGACCCAGACCTTGCTGCGACTTCTGAGCGGAAGCTCAAGCTTTTGCGTCAAGGCAAGGGTCCGGTTGAGGATTACGCAGCGGAATTTAGGAGGTGGGCAGTTTCAGCCAGGTGGGGCACTTATGCCCTCTTAGATTGCTTTTTATCGGGACTGTCGGATGAGGTCTCCAATCTCATGCTAAGTCTGCCTGAACCTAAGACAGTCGATGAGGCCATTTCATCGGCCATTCGAGTCGACTGTAGGCTGCGCTATCAGAAACAGACCCGGGGTAGTAGTCAGGTAAAGATGGTGTCCTACGCTGCGCCTCCAGTAACTCCACCTCCTCCTGTCTCGCCTCCACCCGAACCTATGCAAATTGGTCGGTCAAAACTATCTCAAGTGGAGCGAAGACGTAGGATGTCTGAGCAGCTGTGCCTTTACTGCGCAGAGGGGGGTCATAGAGTACGTAATTGTCCCAAGAAGTCGGGAAACGCTACTGCCTAGGAGTTGTAGGGGGTAACACCCTAGGCGCGCGTCTCTTACCCCTAGAAGATAAACGGTTACTTCTTCCTTGTACTGTTACATGGGAAGATAAAACCGAGGTTTCCGAGGCCTTTGTTGATTCCGGCTCGGCAGCTAATTTTATGGATTTCGAATTTGCAAAGAAATTAGGTATTCCGCTCACCCCGGTAAAACCACCCATTCAGGTTACGGCAGTAGATGATTCCCCCCTGCAAAGTAATCATCCGCTGTCTCAGACACCAGAGGTGGAAGTCACTATAGGGGTACTACATACAGAGAAACTGCAGTTTTTTGTGTTACACATGACCACCTCCACAGTCATCCTTGGCATGCCATGGTTGCACTGTCACTCTCCACAGATCGATTGGACCACTGGGCAGTTAACCAGCTGGTCACCTCATTGTTTCCAGCAGTGTTTAGGGAGGGTGACATTAGGTCAGACCAGGATTCATTTACAGGGGGTTCCAGTACAATATTCTGAGTATACTGATGTGTTCTGTCCCAAAGCTGCTGACAAGTTACCACCACATCGCCCGTTTGATTGCCCCATTGTTTTTCAATCTGGTTGTATGCCCCCAAGGGGTCATCTTTACAATTTGTCCGGGCCAGAGAAAGTGATCATGCAAGAGTATATTCGTGAGAATTTAGCCAAGGGGTTCATTCGACCTTCCCGGTCGCCCGCTGGCGCAGGGTTCTTTTTTGTTAAAAAGAAAGACGGAGGTCTGCGGCCATGCATAGATTACCGGGGCCTGAATAAAATCACTGTAAAGAATCGCTACCCCTTGCCCCTGATAGATGACCTGTTTACACAAGTTACCAACGCTAAAGTCTTTTCAAAATTAGATTTACGGGGTGCATACAACCTGGTGCGGATCAGAAAGGGCGATGAATGGAAGACGGCCTTTAACACGCCCGACGGGCACTACGAGTATTTGGTGATGCCCTTCGGGCTGTGTAACGCCCCGGACGTCTTCCAAGAACTAATTAATGAGGTATTCAGAGAGGTGTTGGGCAAATTCATGTTAGTATACCTGGATGATATACTTATTTTTTCCAACAACCTCCCTGAGCACAGGACACACGTCCGAATTGTATTGGACAAACTGAGGCAGAACATGCTTTACGCTAAATTGGAGAAATGCTTCTTCGAGGTAACATCTGTCACCTTTTTGGGGTACATAATTTCCACCTCGGGCCTGTCGATGGACCCTGCCAAGGTCTCTGCTGTGCTGGATTGGCCTCAACCTGTGGGGTTGAAATCTCTTCAGAGATTTTTGGGTTTTGCCAATTACTATAGAAGGTTCATAAAGGGGTACTCTACTGTCATTGCACCCCTCACTAGTCTCACTAAAAAAGGGGCAGATACTTCCCACTGGTCTCCAGAAGCTTTGCAAGCGTTCTCCACGTTAAAAGACTTGTTTTGCTCTGCACCCATCCTAAGACACGTCGACACGTCTTACCCCTTTATTGTTGAGGTGGACGCCTCAGAGGTCGGGGTAGGGGCTGTGCTGTCGCAGCGATCAGGGTTGCAGGGTAGATTACACCCATGCGGTTCTCTCCGGCAGAGAGAAACTACGACATAGGCAACAGGGAGCTCCTGGCCATCAAGTTAGCCTATGAGGAATGGCGTCATTGGTTGGAAGGAGCAGAACATACAATCACAGTTTTCACTGATCACAAAAATTTGGAATACATCGAGGGAGCTAAATGATTAAGCCCCCGTCAGGCTCGGTGGTCTTTGTTTTTCTCGAGATTTAGATTTATAATTACATACACTCCAGGTAGCAAGAACATTAAGGCAGACGCCCTGTCCAGATGTTTTGAGCCAGAGACAGCACAGCCCTCTACCCCAGAGACCATTGTTCCGCAGAAACTGATACTAGCAACAACTGAGACATGGAAAGACTGGACGGAGACCTTAGGGCCCTTTCAACAGGACGCCCCGGAGGGAAAGCCTGAAGGGGTTATGTTTGTACCACTGCCATTCCGTCTTCAGATTTTACAAATGTTCCATTCACACAAAAATGTGGGACACCCTGGGGCCTCCAGAACACAGGATCTGGTTGCCAGGTGCGCTTGGTGGCCTTCTCTGGCAACGGATTGCAAGGAGTATGTTAGGGAGTGTGCAGTGTGTGCAAAAAGTAAGCCCTCCCGGCTGGCACCTGTGGGAACGTTGCAGCCCTTACCCATCCCGAGTGAACCGTGGACCCACCTGTCCATGGATTTTGTGGGTGAGCTTCCCAGGTCTGAGGGCATGTCGGTCATTTGGGTGGTAGTCGACCGCTTTAGTAAAATGGCCCATTTTGTGCCCTTAAAAGGACTCCCCTCGGCCCAGGAGTTGGCCGATTTATTCATCATCCATGTTTTCCGTTTGCATGGCATTCCGGAAAACATTGTGTCAGATCGGGGAGTCCAATTTGTTTCGAGATTCTGGAGGGCATTCTGTCACCAAATGGGCATGGAACTGTCATTTTCGTCGGGCTACCACCCACAGACCAATGGTCAGACTGAGAGGGTCAACCAATCGTTAGAACAATTTTTGAGGTGTTACGTTGCAGAGGCGCAAAACGATTGGGTCAGGTTTTTTCCCTTCGCAGAATTTGCGCACAATAATTTGAAAAGTTCTTCCACGAAATTCTGTCCATTTCAGATAGTTACTGGGAAGCTGCCCAAATTTTCCCTATTGCCAATCGCTTCCACTCCGTTTCCAGCTCTGGAGGCCTGGCAAAACTCATTTAAGGACGTATGGGGGATCGTGGAGAATAATTTGGAAAAGGCGTTTCAAAGTCAGAAAGGTCAAGCGGACAAAAAACGTTCCTTAGAGTGGAAATTTCAACCAGGAGACTTAGTCTGGGTATCCACACGTCACTTAACCTTAAAACAGCCTTCAGCCAAGTTGGGGCCCAGGTTTGTGGGTCCATTTCCAGTAACTAGAAAGATCAACAATGTTACTTATGCCATTGATCTTCCTGCCAGTATGCGTGGCGTAAGATCCTTTAACGTGTCTCTGCTTAAGCCAGCAGTCCATGTGGGTCCCACTCCTCCTCCTCCTGTGATGATAGATGACCAACCTGAGTACGAGGTAGAGAAGATTTTAGACTCACGCATAGTTCAGAACTCAGTACAATATCTGGTTCATTGGAAGGGGTATGGTATTGAGGAGAGATCATGGGTACCTGAATGTCGCATGCATGCTGACAAACTAAAAAATGAATTCCACGCTTTACATCCTGAGAAGCCTGGAAGGAGCTGTCCGGAGTCCACTCCTCGGGGGGGTACTGTGAAGAAACGCGGAAAAGCCGCCGCATGGACGTAGGATGAGGAGGCTGTTTCCGCGGCTGGCATAGCAGAACGCGGAGAAACCGCCGCGTCTATGTACGCATAGGCATGCTTCTCTCAGTGGGGCGGGATGCGGAGAAAACGCTGCACGCTCAGACAGCGTGGCAGCGGATTCCGCATCCCATACAGCAACAACATTACAACACATGACTGGTGTGGCTGGGACTGATAGTCCACACTGGTTTAGGAGGACGCGTGCGCGAGCAGAGAGGCCTTATGGCAGTCAGAGGAGGGTCAGCTGACCAGGCCGGTCAGCTGACAATTGCAGCAACTTTCATTGGTCCAGCACTTAAGGGAGGTGCTGGAGAGCACTGGTGTATATATACTGGGTGCTGGTCATTCTCTGGTTGTCTGTCATGGTGATCACTACATGGTAGCACTCAGGCCTTGTCTGTATCTGTGTTCTAGCATAGTTTCCAAAGCTGTTGACGACCACGGACCTCACACCTTAGCGTTAGGAATATTGAACTGTATTATTTGTTATGACCTTCTGCCTGCCTGACTATCCTCCTGTACTCTGATTCTGTACCTTGCTATCTCTGATATCCTGTTGCCAAACTCTGCTCGTTCCTGGACTCTGCATTTGCCTCCTGACTCTGTACCCCGCTATTCTGATACTCCGTTGCCAAACCCTGCCTGTTTATTGGATTCCGTATCTGTCTCCTGAATCTGTACCGTATCTGTCTGTGTGTTAACGACCTGGCTTGTCCGACCTCGAGAACTGGCCTTACTGTTAGAGGCAGTTCCCAGACCTGTTAGTGACACCCTCCCTCTTGGGTGTCACTCACGCTCTGTCCTTCCTCCCCTCAGCCTAGCTCCTCCCCCCTGGAGAGTCTAGGCCAGAGGAAGGAACATACTTCTGGTGAAGTACTCAAAGTACACTGTTGCATCTAAACACTCACTTGTTATATCAGGTGTCCAGAGGTTAGTAGATATATCTGATTATCTGTGATTCTGCAGATCACCAATAATCGGGTATATTCTGTATTCTCGGTGATACTGCAGTTCACCGGTAATCAGACCCTCTCTGTGTTACACCGATCATTACAGGTACCTTTATTCCATTGTGTTGTGACATCACCCTTAAACGCACTGTAAAGCATACTTGCCAGCTTGTTCTGCATGTGCTGCATCCTTTCTGCCTTCAGGTGAGTTGGTAACATGTCCGCCACTTTGTGCCTATACCGAGGGTCTAGTAGTGTGGCCACACAGTACAACTCATTCCCTCAACAGGCAGGACAGCATGAAAGATTCCATCTGCACAAAGTTGGATCCAGACATACTCTCCATCTCCTCTTGCTCTTCCTCAGTGACGTCAGGTAAGTCCTCCTCCTCCCCCCAGCCACGAACAATACCACGGGAACGTTGAGCAGCACAAGCCCCCTGCGACGCCTGCTGTGGTGGTTCTTCTGCCGCTGCCTCCTCCTCCTCCTCCAGAGAGACACCTTCCTCATCATCCGAGTCTCACTCCTCTTCCCCACACAACTCTTCCTTCTCCCCCCCCCCCCCTCTGTGCTGCTGCAGGTGTTGAGGAAACATCTGTTTCTGATGTAAATTGCTCCCACAACTGTTCCTGCTGTAACTGTTCCTCTTCACGCTCCTCCACAGCTTGATCCACCACTCTACGCACGGCACGCTCCAGAAAGTAAGCGTACGGGATGAAGTCGCTGATGGTGCCTTCACTGCGACTCACCAGGTTGGTCACCTCCTCAAATGGCTGCATGAGCCTGCATGCATTTTGCATCAGTGTCTAGTTCGGGGGCCAAAACATCCCCATCTCCCCAGATTGTGTCCTTCTACTGAAATTGTAGATGTTAGGAACCTGTTCAGGACTTGATCTACCTGCTGGTGGCAGTGTGTGCGGGACTTATGTACTTTCTATATCCACCACTAGGGGGCTGTGCACTTCATGTCATCAAACTTGCAATCCTCAGTCTTACCTGCAGATGGCATCAGACTCTGGAGTTTCTTGGGACTTCCACCTCCTGCCAGCAGAGGTCAACCTGCTTGGGACTTTGCAGGCCGATCTGCTGACACACCCAATGCTCACCTTACTTAAGACCAGCTCTCATTACAGCAGGTGCCAGAACATCACATAGCTTCCCCTGTGCTTGCTGAACTCTGGTCTCCTGTGTTTCTGGTCCTCTGTATCCCTGGTTCTATTCTGATTATCCGGTATATGATTTATGGCTAGCCTCTGACCTTGCTTCTGTGTTGCGATCTTGTACTGCGATCTGATGTGTAAATATATTGTATGTATTTTGTATATATACCTGTATATTGTTTCTGTGTGTATTCCTCAATTAAGTGTATATATTGTATAGTTGTTTATGACTTCTTAGTTAGACTAGTTAGGGTTTTGGTTGCACTATTCATTGTTTGTATATACACTGTGTGGTTGTGCTTAATAAACACCATTCACTTATTTCCGTGTTCAGCCTCGTTATATCCTGCTGCAAACAGTGATCACCTGTGCTTGCTCTGTGGGGTTTGTAACAGTATGTTCTGGCCATTCTGATCACTGCAGCTTGATATATATCAAAGGGCTGATAAAACTTCCTGTCTGTGAAGTTTATCCACTCAGTCATTCATAATGAACTCCAGTGAGATGTACTATTATATGTTGCTGGCTGATGAGGAGGGAGATCACTGCAGACAGATTTTCTCTGAGTATCCCAAGAATGATCTCCTCCACCTGATCAATCAGCTGCAGGATAATGTGCAGCAAGGTGTGTTCTGCAGACAAGAGGTCCAGCCATTGCTAGAAATCTGGAGCAATCTGTCAGTTTCTGGTTATACTAGCAATGATCTGGATCCACCTTATGATCTGACAATGGTGGAGATGTTACTTGATTTATTGGAGGATGATGAGGATTACTTTTTTGAATATTATTCCAACAAATCTAAAGAGTTCCGTTTGGAATGTTCCAACTCTGTTTTGTGTCTGTCTAACAGGAGGGTTTGTAGTTTTGAAATGATTGCTCCTCTAGTTGGTGCATGGAATAAAATATCTTTCATATGTGACAACCCTGATTTTCACCCTGTCACTACCTCCTCTCCTCTGTTCTCTGACCAGAGTTCACAGCACTTAGTCATGAGTAAACAGCCTGTATACCAGTTACCCATAGCAACCACCTCCAAGGACTTTCATTCATTTGCACCTGTGACTCCAAATATCTCAGCCTTTGCATGTACTCAAATCAGATCCACTACCCAGGCCAAACAGCACTCACCTACAACCAAAGAACCTGCTAACCCGTTGCCCATAGCAACAACCTCCCAGAATACTTATTTACCTGCTCCTGTGATCCGGAAGAGTGCAGCCTCTCTTCAGACCGCAATTAGATCCATGCCTTGGTCTAAGGAGTACCCTGTCACTACGCAAAAGTCCATGTTGCCATCGCTCATAGCAACCACTCCTAAATTCTTTCAGTTGCCTGCATCTGTTACTCAGATTAGATCCTCACCCTGCTTCAAACCTAAAGTGGCATTCAAGAATAAACGCAAATTCTTTCCGACCTCATCAATTAACCACATACAGTCTTCACTGCAATCTGCATCTTCAAAATGCACCCTGCAACCTGAATTACCAGCAGCTTCTCTTCAAATCAATCCTGTAACAGCCCTGCCTCCAGCCACTCCAGTAGCAGAATTTTGCACCTTGTCAGCAGAGACTTTGTTTCAGCCTGCAGAAGGTAATTCTCCTGCAAGTCTTATGGACTATAATCAGCCTGCACAGCCTATAGACTGTATTCCTCCTGCAATGTCTGCAGGTGGTAATCCTCATGCAAATGTTATGGACTGTAATCAGCCTGCACAGCCTATAAACTCTATTCCTCCTGCAATGTCTGCAGGTGGTAATTCTCCTGCAAGTCTTATGGACTGTAATCAGCCTGCACAGCCTATAGACTGTATTCCTCCTGCAATGTCTGCAGGTGGTAATCCTCATGCAAATGTTATGGACTGTAATCAGCCTGCACAGCCTATAAACTCTATTCCTCCTGCAATGTCTGCAGGTGGTAATTCTCCTGCAAGTCTTATGGACTGTAATCAGCCTGCACAGCCTATAGACTGTATTCCTCCTGCAATGTCTGCAGGTGGTAATCCTCATGCAAATGTTATGGACTGTAATCAGCCTGCACAGCCTATAAACTCTATTCCTCCTGCAATGTCTGCAGGTGGTAATTCTCCTGCAAGTCTTATGGACTGTAATCAGCCTGCACAGCCTATAGACTGTATTCCTCCTACAATGTCTGCAGACTGCAATATCTCTACAAAGCTTATGACTTGTATTTTTCCTGCCATGCCTGCAGAATGCCATATTTCTACAAAACTTATGGACTGTAATCCACCTGAAACTGTATTTCTCCTGTAAAAATTATGGACTGTTATCCTCCTGCAGACTGCAATATCTCTGCAACGCCTATGAACTGTAATCTCCCTGCAATGCCTGCAGCCCTCCAGCCGCTGTCAGACCCTGCAGACCCTGCAGCCCTCCAGCCGCTGTCAGACCCTGCAGCCCTCCAGCCGCTGTCAGACCCTGCAGCCCTCTAGCCGCTGTCAGACCCTGCAGCCCTCCAGCCGCTGTCAGACCCTGCAGCCCTCCAGCCGCTGTCAGACCCTGCAGCCCTCCAGCCGCTGTCAGACCCTGCAGCCCTCCAGCCGCTGTCAGACCCTGCAGCCCTCCAGCCGCTGTCAGACCCTGCAGCCCTCCAGCCGCTGTCAGACCCTGCAGCCCTCCAGCCGCTGTCAGACTCTGCAGCCCTCCAGCCGCTGTCAGACTCTGCAGCCCTCCAGCCGCTGTCAGAATCTGTAAACTTTCAACCACTTGCAGAGTGTGCTCATTCCCAGCCATTTGGTGAACATTCTGATTTCCAGCCTCCAGCACAGTTTGCAGTGTTCCAGCCTCCAGCACAGTTTTTACAGACTTCATCATCTGCCATTCCTACTCCTTCATCTACCATACCTGCCCGGCCTCCACAGACTCCTGTTGCCTCTGCCCGGCCTCTACAGACTCATGTTGCCTCTGCCCGGCCTCTACAGACTCCTGCTGCTGCTGCCTCTGCCCGGCCTCTACAGACTCCTGCTGCTGCTGCCTCTGCCCGGCCTCTACAGACTCCTGCTGCTGCTGCCTCTGCCCGGCCTCTACAGACTCCTGCTGCTGCTGCCTCTGCCCGGCCTCTACAGACTCCTGCTGCTGCTGCCTCTGCCCGGCCTCTACAGACTCCTGCTGCTGCCTCTGCCCGGCCTCTACAGACTCCTGCTGCTGCCTCTGCCCGGCCTCTACAGACTCCTGATGCTGCCTCTGCCCGGCCTCTTCAGACTCCTGCTGCTGCCTCTGCCCGGCCTCTTCAGACTCCTGCTGCTGCCTCTGCCCGGCCTCTACAGACTCCTGCTGCTGCCTCTGCCTGGCCTCTACAGACTCCTGCTGCTGCCTCTGCCCGGCCTCTACAGACTCCTGCTGCTGCCTCTGCCCGGCCTCTACAGACTCCTGCTGCTGCCTCTGCCCGGCCTCCACAGACTCCTGCTGAACAGCCTGTCGTTGTCCAGTCGGCTGCCCAGCTCATTTTTCCACCTGATGTTCTATGGTCTGTTGCCTGCCAGTCCGCTGCCCTGCCTGCCTTCCTGGTAGGTGATCTTCAGTTTACTGTCCTACCTGATGTTTGCCTGTCTGCTATTGCCTTTTGTTTGGAACTTATGACTACCACTCCCTCCCAGCCTCAACAAGTGCTTCTGAACCAGGTGCCTGCAGTTGCCTCTGTCATCCCAGGATCCTCAACCCCAGGGTTCTCTGTTCCCTTACCAGGGATAAGGCCATTCCTGTTGCTAGCCTTGCCAGCCTTGTTGACAGTTCTGTATAGGAAACCCCAGTTTTTTGTGGCTTGTCTCCAGGCTTCTCCTCACTGTGAGTTCCTACCCTTTGACCTCTGCTGCTCTCCTGAATCCGGTGACCCCTGGAGGAGAGGGAGAGTCCTTGGTTGGCTTCTCTTGCCTTCAGGATGGGTTGCCAGGCCCTTGGGCATTGGTAAGGACTCCATCGGGGTTGCCAGTGCCCTCTGGGAGTTTAAAAACTTTCTTACAGGCAGATGGTATCTGGGTCTAGGTAAAATGTGTTGGTTTCAGAGCCTGTGGATTATGCTTCGGAGTACAGCCATTATTCTGGGTATCCTGCAACCCTGGTTGACGGCATTGGCAGGGGATTATCAGGATGGCTCTGGGGACCCTGGTGGTGGTACTTCCTGTGTGATTCAGACCAACTCTGGCTCTGGAGATTACCGTGGTTGTTGGAGCGTCCTGAGGCCGCTCCTTAAAGGGGGGGTACTGTTAGGAACCTGTTCAGGACTTGATCTACCTGCTGGTGGCAGTGTGTGCGGGACTTATGTACTTTCTATATCCACCACTAGGGGGCTGTGCACTTCATGTCATCAAACTTGCAATCCTCAGTCTTACCTGCAGATGGCATCAGACTCTGGAGTTTCTTGGGACTTCCACCTCCTGCCAGCAGAGGTCAACCTGCTTGGGACTTTGCAGGCCGATCTGCTGACACACCCAATGCTCACCTTACTTAAGACCAGCTCTCATTACAGCAGGTGCCAGAACATCACATAGCTTCCCCTGTGCTTGCTGAACTCTGGTCTCCTGTGTTTCTGGTCCTCTGTATCCCTGGTTCTATTCTGATTATCCGGTATATGATTTATGGCTAGCCTCTGACCTTGCTTCTGTGTTGCGATCTTGTACTGCGATCTGATGTGTAAATATATTGTATGTATTTTGTATATATACCTGTATATTGTTTCTGTGTGTATTCCTCAATTAAGTGTATATATTGTATAGTTGTTTATGACTTCTTAGTTAGACTAGTTAGGGTTTTGGTTGCACTATTCATTGTTTGTATATACACTGTGTGGTTGTGCTTAATAAACACCATTCACTTATTTCCGTGTTCAGCCTCGTTATATCCTGCTGCAAACAGTGATCACCTGTGCTTGCTCTGTGGGGTTTGTAACAGTAGAGGTACTGGGTAATGGCTTTCTCCTGTTCTAGCAGGCAAGAGAACATGACCAGGGTCGAATTCCAAGCGTCTCACTGGCAAGTTGTTTCTCAGCTGAATGTCCGCAAAGCGTGCCATGGCTGTGTAAGACTGCCTGAAATGCCCACACAACTTCCTAGCCTGCTTCAGGACGTCCTCTAAACCTGGGTACTTTGACACAAATCTTTCAATGACTAGATTCAGCACATGTGCCATGCAGGGTACATGTGTCAGCTTTCCCAAATTCAACCCGGAAAGGAGATTGCTGCCGTTGTCACACACCACGTTGCCGATCTCCAGCTGGTGTGGGGTCAGCCACTGATCCACCTGTTTATTAAGAGTAGCCCAGAGAGCTGGTCCAGCGTGACTCACCGCTTTGAGGCAAGACATGTCTAAGATGGCGTGACACTGTCGCACATGGAATGCAGCATAGGTCCTGGGGAGATGGGGCTGTGTAGCTGGAGAGGAGATAACAGCACCAGCCAAGGAGGAGGAGGATGACGACAGCGAAGAGGATGTAGCAGGCGGAGAGGAGGTGGCAGGAGGCCTGCCTGCAAGCCGTGGAGGTGTCACAAGTTGGTCCGCTGCACAGCCACGTATTCCCTGCTTGCCATCGGTCACCAGGTTGACCCAATGGGCTGTGTAAGTAATGTAGTGGCCCTGACCGTGCTTGGCAGACCAGGCATCCGTGGTCAGGTGGACCCTTGACCCAACGCTGTGTGCCAGAGATGACACCACTTTCCTCTCCACTTCACGGTCCAGTTTGGGTATCGCCTTTGTAGAGAAATAATTGCGGCCTGGCATCTTCCACTGCGGTGTCCCAATGGCCACAAATTTATGGAAGGCCTCAGAGTCCACCAGCTTGTATGGTAACAGCTGGCGAGCTAACAGTTCCGCCACACCAGCTGTCTGACGCCGGGCATGGGGGTGACTGGCAGAAATTGGCTTCTTCCGCTCAAAGATTTCTTTCAAGGACACCTGGCTGCTGTGGGCAGAGGAGCAGGAACCGCTCAAGGTCAGAGGTGGAGTGGAGGAGGGTGGCTGTGAAGGTGCAAGGGAGAAAGTGGCTGAAGATGCTGCACCTGAAGGAAGAAGAGGAGAAAGAGGGTGGCTTTTCTTTTGTGTGCTGCTTTTGCTCAGGTGCTCTTCCCATTGCAGTTTGTGCCTTTTCTCCAGGTGCCTTTCGTAAGGCACTTGTCCCTATGTGAGTGTTGGTCTTTCCACAGCTCAATTTTTGGAGGCAGAGAGAACAGATGGCATTGCTCCGATCTGAGGCAGACACACTAACAAATTTCCAAACCGCTGAGCCCCCCTGGGGTGATGGCACTATGGTGGCCTCAGCAGCTGATGTTGAAGGGCATGTTGGATGGCTGTCCATAGGTGGCGATACATGGCGCCGGACACTGCCACCAGCTGTTTCTGATGACGAGCTCCCCCTGCTTCTTTCAGGAACTCGTCTCCTCCTACTCCTCTCTGACTCCCCCTCTAAACTGTCCCCTTGGTCATCTTGTCTCTTAGGAATCCATGTGGGATCCGTATCATCATAATCATCATAATCATCCTGCCCAGCTTCGCTTGCCTCAGACACCTCCAAAACTGTACCAACAGCAGGTACTTCATCATCCTCCTCCTCACACGTTATGTCCATAGTGTCGCCTAACTCACACATATGAGGTGGTGTAACTTGCTTAGCGCCTTCATCATGTTGTTGCAGTAGTGGCTGTGAATCAGTGATTTCACCACCAAACAACTCCTGTGAACTGTCAAAAGCAGTGGATGTGGTGCTTGTAGTAGTGCTGGTGGCTGTGGAAGATGAGGTGTTCTGTGTTAAATAGTCAACCACGTCCTGACAATCTTGGGAGCTGATGGGACGTGCCTTCTTCTGAGCACTGTACTTTGGGCCAGGGCCGCACGAAATCACATCAACACGACCTTGCACAGACCTGCCAGGTGGCCTTCCTCTGGGTCTGCCTCTACCTCTGCCTCTACCTGTTTTGTCCGTTGTGTCCATATCGGAGGGGATGAAGTGAAAGGTATGCACTGACTTGACTATTACAATGTCACACAGGTACAGTTAACAGGTATGCACGGAGTGCTATATCACACTGCGTGCACTCACGTAGGTAGGTGGGTGCACTGAACACAACAGGTAGGTATATGCAGTGATGAGGTGGGTGCACTGTGAACACAACAGGTAGGTATATGCAGTGATGGGTATTACAATGTGCACCTGTCACACACGGACAGGTACTGGACAGGCACAGTGACACTGCGTGCGCTCAGCTCACGTAGGTAGGTGGGTGCACTGTGAACAACAGGTAGGTATATGCAGTAATGGGTATTACAATGTGCCCCTGTCACACACAGACAGGTAGCGGGCGGGCACAGTGACACTGCGTGCGCTCATGTAGGTAGGTGGGTACACTGAAGTGAACAACAGGTAGGTATATGCAGTGATGGGTATTACAATGTGCACCTGTCACACACAGACAGGTAACGAACAGGTACAGTGACACTGCGTGCGCTCAGCTCACGTGGGTAGGTGGGTGCACTGTGAACAACAGGTAGGTAGGTATATTCAGTACTGGATATTACAATGTGCACCTGTCACACACACAGGTAGTCACTGAATGTGCTGGGCATGGCAGTGGCACACACACAGTATGAATTATCAAGGCTATCTATGCAACACAAGTGTCAGTGGGACACACAGGAAAAAAAATAGATCACAAGAACAAGATTAGCTCTCAAAAGAGCTGTTGTGGGGTGCTATTTTAGCAATAAGAATCAGCAAGGAGCAAGGTAACAAGCCTACAAGAGCCTAACTAATCTTTCCCTATGAGAGTCTGCAGCAGTAGCAGCAGCTGTCCCTTCTCTATTTACTGCAGGCACACAAGTGAGTAAAATGGCCGGCGATGCCTGCCTTTTATAAGGGGGGAAGTGGCTCCAGGAGGGAGTGTAGCCTGATTGACTACAATGTGCCTGCTGACTGTGATGTAGAGAGTCAAAGTTGACCCTTATGGTGCATTATGGGGGCGAACCGAACTTCCGGAAAAGTTTGCGGCTCTCAGCAATCGCGAACCCCAGGAAGTTCGCCGGCGAACCATTCAGGCCAAACCCAACCAAAACGGAAAGGGCCCCGCTTTGGTGGGGCCCGGGGCCACTCATGCACGTTTTGTGGTGGTGGAACACACTGTCACCAACTGGGTGAATTTCTTCCTGCTCTCCCACCACCTTAGGCAAGGATGTGGCGTTCCCACTCACTACATATGTGTAATGAACACTGCAAACCTCAGCCCAGACCATCTACAAAGGTTGACTGTCAAATTGTGCCACGTACTGGAACTGGCCTGGGACTATCCGAGTGCAAGCACCGTGCAAATATGCCCACCACAAGCTGGCATTCCTGTGTGGGCAGTTCTTTCACCATGAGCCTTCCACAGCTGAATAGCTATGTGATAAGCAGATCTTTATTTAAGTGTTGGCAACAACGGGCATTTTTTTTTGCCCATCACCCACAAAATAACCTTGCTACGAATAGCCTTCCCTTTTGCTTGTATTTTTCTGCCCAGGGTCATGCTCTACATCTCCTTCAAAACTAATTTTGCTTGAAATAGTCTTTTATTTTAGGGGTTTTTTTTTGTTTGTTTGGTTTTTTTTTTGGGGGGGGGGGGGGGTGGGGATAGTAAAACAAAATAAACCAAACAACAGTTAACCTCCTTGGCGGTCTGATTCTTTCCAGATTTTAGGGTCTAAAAGCGGTGCAATTTTTTTCCACTCTTTCAGACCCTAAAACCTGAAAAAAATCATTCTGGCAGGGAGATCTGCAGCAAAAAAAAAAAAAAAAAGTACCTTCCTGGGCTCCTGTGCTGCAGTTTTCTCTTTGCCCACAAGATGGCGCTAATATACATATAAACGAACTTCTCTATATTTCTCTAATATAGAGAAGTTTGTTTTCAATATTAGCCCCGCCCCCGATGACGTCACGCTGCCACCACCGCTCTGCTGCTGCCACCACGGCTGCGCTGCTCCAACTGGCTGCCGGGTCCCCGGAAGAATAGCGGGGACATGGGGGATCCCGGCGGCCAGGGAAAGACCCCACACTGCCGGGGAGAGAGGCTGGAGTCCCGCTGCGCAGCGAGATCGCGCGCGGGACTCCAAAACTACAGGTAAAGCTCTGCAATGCCTACCCCGACCTGAGCTCGGGATCACCGCTAACAGCTTATTTTTTCTACCCCGAGCTCAGGTCGGGAAAACCGGCAAGGAGGTTAATGTGTTGAGTGGGAGTATCCCACTCAACCGGGCTTGGTCATCACATTATGCTTGCTGTGGGGTATAGAAACATCAAGAGGTGCTAAGGGTTTAAAAGTGGAGAGAGTTCTACTAACAGTTTCACCACTTTGTGCTTACAGCGAGGGTCCAGTACCATTTTTATACGGGGGACCCTCCCTCAACAGGCAGGACAGCATTAAATACCCCATGTAAACAAGGATGGATGCAGAACTTGCTAACTCCTCTTCCTAACTTAGGTCACAAAAGGTCTTCTCCTCCCCCCATCCCCTCAGTGACAGTGTTGTGTCTGTGGAGTATCAGACACAAAGCTATGCAATAGTGTAAACACAATACAGTGATAACAGAGGCCCTAGCGCTCCCCCATGGTAACTAGTTATGCGACCATACAGCCGCGCAATATTGGGCAGTAACAGGTCTGTAAGGCCCTTAGCTCTGCCGGTACTGCATGCACCCTCAACTGAATGGATCAGCTTGGGTGTTGTTATTTATAAAAAAAAAAGTATTTGTTTTTTTGAGAAAAATGGCAATGTCATTTACCCCAAAAAATAAGTAAGTTAGTGCATTATGCTCAAGTAAACGGACCAGCGTAGTGTCATGATGTCACGAGTACCAGAGGCCTACATGGGATGGGAAGTTAATTATAGAACTTTATGATGGTAGCAAGCAGACAGGCTCACTGTACAATAGAGATGTCGCGAACCTCCGATTTAAGGTTCGCGAACCCTGTTCGCGAACCTCCGCAAAAGTTTCGTTTTGCGAAAAAGTTCGCGAACCGCAATAGACTTCAATGGGGAGGCAAACTTTGAAAATTTTAAAAACTTCTACCGGCTGGAAAAATGATAGAAAATATGTTTCAAGAGCTCTAATACCTGGAGGCACACCTGATTGAGTGAAATACACATCACTGCTGGAGGATCTGCCCTCCCTTCCTCCCACCCACCTTCAAGCAAGGTCCTTATACCATTTGACTCAGTTGTCTGCCTACACTAATTAGTTATGGGACAGCTGCTACACACTCTGCTAGGGAGATTTTAATTAGCCTCTTGTGGGTCACCTCCCACCTTTACCTTTCTACCCATTCCCTCCTACTGGAGGGAGGAGGGTCTCATCTGCCAGGGAATTATACTATTTCAAAAACCAGTTTACATTATTCCATGGCTGGGAATCAAACCCAGGTCTCACTGTGTGGTGGGCAAGCACACTAACCACTGTACCACAACAGTAGTAACTGAAGCTGGCCTAAAATTTACCATGTATGCTCAATGCAATAGAAACATTAGGTTGCTTAAAGGGAACCTTGAATGAGAGTGATATGGATGTTTCCTGTAAACAATACCAGTTGCCTGGAAGTCCAGCTGATCTTTGTGACTGCAATAGTGGCTGAATCACACCCTGAAACAAGCATTCAGCCTTAACTGAGAGTGATATGGATGTTTCCTGTAAACAATACCAGTTGCCTGGCAGTCCAGCTGATCTTTGTGACTGCAATAGTGGCTGAATCACACCCTGAAACAAGCATGAAGCTAATCCAGTCTGACTTCAGTCAGAGCACCTGATCTGCATGCTTGTTCAGGGGCTGTGGCTAAAAGTATTAGAGACACAGGATCAGCAGGCAATTCAGGCAACTAGTATTATTTTAAAAGGAAAAATCCATATCCTTCTCCGTTTAGGTTCCCTTTAAAGAGAACCCGAGGTGGGTTTGTAGCATAGTGCTGAGATTTGAACTCTGGTCTCCTGTGTCAGAAGCAGAGCCCTTAACCATTACACCATGCAGCCACTGCTTACGGGTATGTAGCCAGACATGGTCTTGTCTTTTGTGTTCAACAGTTGTCCAAAGAGAACCCCAGATAGCCAGGTAGATTCATATCTCTCTCTCTCTCTCTCTCTCTCTCTCTCTCTCTCGTAGGGATGGTCACCGCTTTCCGCGGAATTGTATTTTTGAGCATAAATAGATTGAGTATAAATGGTACATGCTAGGCTGGCGTCAGCATGTAGTGTTGGTAAGAGAGCGAGAGAGAAATGAATCTACCTGGCTATCTGGGGTTCTCTTTGGACAACTGTTGAACACAAAAGACAAGGCCATGTCTGGCTACATGTCCATAAGCAGTGGCTGCATGGTGTAATGGTTAAGGGCTCTGCCTCTGACACAGGAGACCAGAGTTCAAATCTCAGCACTGGCTGTTTAGTAAGCCAGCACCTATTCAGTAGGAGACCTTAGGCAAGTCTTCCTAACACTGCTACTGCCTATAGAGCATGCCCTAGTCGCTGCAGCTCTGGTGCTTTGGGTCCGTCAGGAAAAAACGTGTGATATAAATGTTATTTGTCTTGTCTACTTTTTCTCTTGTATTGAGCATAAATGGTAAATGCTAGGCCAGCTTCAGTTACTACTGTTGTGGTACAGTGGTTAGTGTGCTTGCCCACCACACAGTGAGACCCAGGTTCAAATCCCAGCCAATGTGAGTTGGCTTTTATGCTACAAATCCTTAAAGGGAACCTAAACGGAGAAGGATATGGAGTTTTCCTTTTAAAATAATACCAGTTGCCTGAATCGCCTGCTGATCCTGTACTTCTAATACTTTTAACCACAGCCCCTGAACAAGCATGCAGATCAGGTGCTCTGACTGAAGTCAGACTGGATTAGCTGCATGCTTGTTTCAGGGTGTGATTCAGCCACTATTGCAGTCACAAAGATCAGCTGGACTGCCAGGCAACTGGTATTGTTTACAGGAAACATCCATATCACTCTCAGTTAAGGTTCTCTTTAAGCAACCTAATGATTCTATTGCATTGAGCATACATGGTAAATTTTAGGCCAGCTTCAGTTACTACTGTTGTGGTACAGTGGTTAGTGTGCTTGCCCACCACACAGTGAGATCCGCGTTTGATTCCTAGCCAATGTGAGTTGGCTTTTATGCTACAAATCCTTAAAGAGAACCCGAGGTGTGTTTAAAGAATGTTATCTGCATACAGAGGCTGGATCTGACTATACAGCCCAGCCTCTGTTGCTATCCCAAACCCCACTAAGGTCCCCCTGCACTCTGCAATCCCTCATAAATCACAGCCGTGCTGTGAGGCTGTGTTTACATCTGTAGTGTCAGTCTCAGCTGCTCCCCCGCCTCCTGCAGAGCTCCGGTCCCTGCCCCCGTCCCTTCCCTCCAATCAGCAGGGAGGGAAGGGATGCCGGCGGGGACTGGAGTTCTGCAGGAGGCGGGGAGAGCAGCAGACTGACACTATAGAGATAAACACAGCCAGCTCTGACAAGCTGTTTGTCAGCAGCGTGGCTGTGATTTATGAGGGATTGTAGAGTGCAGGGGGACCTTAGGGGGGTTTGGAATAGCAACAGAGGCTGGGCTGTATAGGCAGATCCAGCCTCTGTATGCAGATAATATTCTTCAAACCCACCTCGGGTTCTCTTTAAAGGGAACCTAAACGGAGAAGGATATGGATTTTTCCTTTTAAAATAATACCAGTTGCCTGAATCGCCTGCTGATCCTGTGTCTCTAATACTTTTAGCCACAGCCCCTGAACAAGCATGCAGATCAGGTGCTCTGACTGAAGTCAGACTGGATTAGCTGCATGCTTGTTTCAGGGTGTGATTCAGCCACTATTGCAGTCACAAAGATCAGCTGGACTGCCAGGCAACTGGTATTGTTTACAGGAAACATCCATATCACTCTCAGTTAAGGTTCTCTTTAAGCAACCTAATGCTTCTATTGCATTGAGCATACATGGTAAATTTTAGGCCAGCTTCAGTTACTGCTGTTGTGGTACAGTGGTTAGTGTGCTTGCCCACCACACAGTGAGACCTGGGTTTGATTCCCAGCCATGGTATGATGTAAACTAGTTTTTGAAATAGTATAATTCCCTGACAGATGAGACCCTCCTCCCTCCGGTAGGAGGGAGGAGGGAATAGGTAGAAGGGAGGAGGGAGGTGACCCACAAGAGGCTAATTAAAATCTCCCTAGCAGAGTGTGTAGCAGCTGTCCCATAACTAATTACTGTAGGCAGACAACTGAGTTAAATGGTATAAGGACCTTGCTTGGAGGAAGGAGGGAGGGAGGGAGGGTGGGTGGGCTTACAGCAGTGAGACCAGTGTGTTTGGCAATAATGTGTCTGCTGACAGTGATATGGAGGCTCAAAGTTTTGCTCAATAGAGCTTTATGGGGCGAATCGAACTTCCGCAAAAGTTCGCGAACCCCCAAAGTTCGCCTGAAACCGTTCGCAGGCGAACCGTTCGCGACATCTCTACTGTACAACCTATTATTTTCTTTGTTTTTCTTAAAGCATGTTTGTCAAATTTAACAAAAATTACTTCTAACTTTTTTTTATATTTGTGTGCTGCTTTTATTAATGTTTACATACCATTGGTGTTTGTGTTTTGCAATCAGGTGCCTTCGCAAAGCAGTTGTCCCTAGTTGAGTGTTAGGCTTCCCACAACTCAGTTTTTCTTTTGGCACAGGTTGCAGATGGTATGAGTTTTGGAATGTCGGCATTCAGGTGGTGGCAACAGCAGGCTTTGAAGGGCGTGTTGGCTGGATGACCCCAAGTGTATCACTAAATGCATCATGTGTGAATAACTCCTCTGACACATCCAGTGGAGCAAATGTGTTGCTAGTGGTAATGTACATTTTTTTGTGAGAAACCAGAAGCAGAGCAGGAAGAGGACGGTGCGTCATGGAGGTTATGAGCAGAAGCTGTAGCAGATGTGGTGCGCTGTTTAAGCCAGTCAACCACGTCCTCAGAATTTTGGGGGTTGAGGGTACGTGCCTTCTGAACACTGTACTTTGGTTGAGGGCCGCACAAAATCATGCCAGCACAACCTCAAAAATGCCTGAGGGGTGGCCTGCCTCTGTCTGTTATTTTTTCCATATTGGGGGTATGCAGTACTAGCAACAATATTCGATAATGGTAGACAGTGTGTGTAATCACAAAGAGGCACACAATCAGTGTCAAAAACACAGCAGCTGCGTGTGTGTGTATGTGTGTGTGTGTGTGTGTCAGTATTCCTGCTCTTACCATGTCAGGTTCAGCTGCCTCCGCTGGCAGCGCATCTGGGACTTCCGGTGCAGCTGGCCGCATTGACAGGGATGGTGTCAGCAGCGTTCATGCGGAGATCCGGCCGCATGATACTCAGACTGTAAAAGAGGGTGGACGCACGGGCTGTCAGCGTCGCTCCTCTTATGCTCTAAGGAACAACAAAAGTTTGCTTTCCTAAAACAGAAAGAATTTGCGATAATTCAGGTTGGAGTGAGCTTGAGATGTCTCTCAGTGCAACACTGCTGAATATATGCAAATTAACCATTGTACCCTTAGAAGCTAAACACACCTCCAGAACCGCTGGAATGCAATGATGTGTCAGCTTGTTAATTTGTACAGAGCCATAATAATCCAACATGCATACAGACTGTTTCGGATTGTTTGATCCTCATCAGTGCATGGCATTGATTAATTTGGCTCTATGGAGTAGGGCTTGTAAATCCGAGAGGCACAGACTAACCAGCAAGCTCATGGTGACCCAGAACTCATTGGAGTGTGTAAGGGACTACAATGGTCCTAAAAGCCCCCTTACTAAGATGTTAAGAAAAACAAAAGTTTGCTTTCCTAAAACAGAAAGAATTTGCGATAATTCAGGTTGGAGTGAGCTTGAGATGTCTCCCAGTGCAACACTGCTGAATATATGCAAATTAACCATTGTACCCTTAGAAGCTAAACACACCTCCAGAACCACTGGAATGCAATGATGTGTCAGCTTGTTAATTTAAAGAGACACTGAAGCAAAAAAAAAAATATGATATAGTGAATTGGTTGTGTACTATGAATAATTAATAAGATTAGCAGCAAAGAAAATATTCTCATACTTTTATTTTCAGGTATATAGTGTTTTTTCTAACATTGCATCATTCTATAATATGTGCAGATTACACAACACTCAGCATTCAAAATGAGTCTTTCAGAGCAGTCTGTGAAGTAATGACCTCTCCTCTAGCAGAGAAAAAGTAAACAGTTCACTTACAGTTGAGATAATAAAAGTCAGATAACAGCCCTCTCCACGACTAAAGCTGGCCATATACTGGCCCGATTTGCGGCCGTTTCGACAGCAGATTCGATCACTGGGATCGAATCTGCTGCCAATGTTGTTCGCGCTAAACGCACCCGCCGATCCGATTTCCTCCCAAAATCGGAGCGGTCCGACGATCGCGCCATGCGGAAAAATACCGTAGATCGCCCGCGGGTAGGGAGCGCGTCGCTAGCGGCGGCCGATCCGATCAGGTATACATTACCTGACGCTGGCTCCCGGGCATCCTCTCCGCGCTGCACTGCACCGCTCTGTTCCTGCTTCCATCCCGGCGTACATTAACTTCCTGTGTCACTGCAGTGACCAGGAAGTTCAAATAGAGGGCGCTCTATTTGAGCTTCCTGGTCAAGGAGTGACACAGTGTACGCTGGGATGCGGTGCGGGGTGCAGCGCGGAGAAGAGGACCCGGAGCCAGCTTTAGGTAATGTATACGGGGGGGGGGGGGGGGACAGGCGGCAGGAGCAGCTCAACAGATTGTGATCGGTTTCAGGCTGAAACCGATTCACAATCTGTTTGCAGTAAAGGCAGCCATACGATCCCTCTCTGATCAGATTCGATCAGATAGGGATCTGTCAGCTGGTCGATCTAATGGCAAATCGACCAGTGTATGGCTACCTTCAGACTTAGTCGGAGAGCTTAATGGCTTGTTTGCATAGAGATAACAACTGGAGTTTCTCAACTCTTCCTGTACTGGAAACAATTAGACTGATGTATCTGATCTTAATGTTTTATTTCTTAGCTGTACTACACATACAAATCATAATATCATAATTTTTTTTTTCGCTTCAGTGTCTCTTTAAGGAAGCGTGTCAGCTGATCAGCTGTCAGCTGACACGTATGGCTCCACCTCCAGTTCCTGATTGGCCAAGCGGCTTGGGGGCATGTTCTCCTGCTTACCCGGGCTATTTAAGCTCTGTTCTGACACTTGCTCACTGTCTGCTCTAGCTAACACTTCGCAGTGAAGGCTTCAGACCTTCGTCAGTTCCGTGTGTGGCTTGAACTGGCAGGACCCCGGGGATTCCATACTAGTTCAGCTTATTATATATTGATTACTGTGTTTGACTTCTGCCTGATTTTCTGACTACTCTTTGCCTACCGATTTTGTACCTCTGCCAATCTGATCTGTTGCCAACTTCTGCCTGATTACTCACTTAGATTTTGCCTGCCGACTCTGTACCTTTGCCAATCTGATCTGTTGCTGACCTCTGCCTGATTAACCACATTGAATTTGCCAGTCGATTTTGTACCTTACCAATCTGATCTGTTACCGACCTGATTGTCTGATCATTCTCATTATCTGTACTCAGTGTTAATGCTGCCTTCTACTGACACTGTCTGTAGACATTTCCCGTTTAGGGAACATCTGATATTTGTCTGTCTGCTAGTGCTCACACACTAGCAGATTGTTACAGTGTGTGTGTGTGTGTGTGTGTGTGTGTGTGTGTGTGTGTGTGTGTGTGTGTGTGTGTGTGTGTGTGTGTGTGTGTGTGTGTGTGTGTGTGTGTGTTTGTGTGTTTGTGTGTGTGTGTGTGTGTGTGTGTGAGTGTGTATCACTGGGCTGTGTACTTTAACACACACACAGAGATATCATATATAGTACTTTCAGAATCAGAATCACGTTTATTTCACCAAGTACAACGGAGGTTGTACCCGGAATTATTTTTGGCTCAGACAGGGTCGGAGATGGTACAAACACATGTATGCAATCCAACATGTACAGTAAGGTACAGTAGTACAAGTAGCATATACCTATAAATACAGCACACCAGCTATAATGACGGATGCGTGGGGGAGTCTGGAGAGCTGTGTGAGGGGAGCAGCCGGTGGCCCTCTGCCGGTGGCGCTCGCTCAGCTCCGCAGCAGCTCCAGACGCCCCCCCCCCCGTGTGTCCTGGAGAGAGTGGACAGCGAAAGAGAGAGAGAAACAGCAGGAATAGCTAAGAGACTTAGGAAGGAAAGAGAAAAGAGAAAGATCAGAGAAAGAACCAGGGCAAGAGGAGAGAGACAGAGGCAGAGTCTCCCCAGGGCTGCAGGATAAGAAAAAGAAAAAAAAAAAAAAGCACCCCAAAGTCCGACAAAACAGTCCAGAGTCCATCCCTGTGGAGAAGTCGCCAGGTGTAGATCGCTAGTCCTCCAGGCTGAGTGGTGGGTGGTGGAGCAGGCTGACCGCTGGACCTCCTGGCTGAGTGGTGGGTGGTTGAGCAGGCTGACCGCTGGTCCTCCCGGCTGAGTGGTGGGTGGTGGGGCAGGCTGACCGCTGGCACTCCCGGCTGAGTGGTGGATGACACGAGCCTCGGCAGTGGCAGATGACCCTGGTAAGGCTGAGGGCCGCGGCTGGTAAAGACCCACTACCACGTGGGAGGCCCGGCAGGCGGTGGTCAGGCCTCCTGCCCACATGGAGTGGCGGTGGCTGAGGGGCTGGTTCGGGGCAGCAGCCAGGCAGCACCGAAAGTACCAGTGCCCGAGAAAAAAAAAGCCCGAACAGATGATCAGCTGTCGGCCCGCAGGCGGCTTGTGCAGCCGGGCGCACCGACCCGTTGGAGGCCTGCTTGGCATCGTTTCTGTGGCTGGAGCGTGCGGAGGATGGTGGCCTCTCCCCTAGAAACCTTCCTGGTCATCAATCACAAATACAGTCGCAAGCTAAGAACTGCTTATGATAGACAGTGTGCTGACTTGCTTGCAATAGTTAGAAGAATATAGTAGAACTACAAGGGCCAGCAATTGACTGTGGCCTGTATGCAGTGTGTAATCCACACAGATATCAATAACAGATACAGTTGGTAGCTAAGCACAGCTTATAATGATAGACAGTGTGCTGGCTTATAATAGATAGAAGACGATGGTAGAACTGCAAGGCCCAGCAATGACTGTGGCCTGCCCTGTATGCAGTGTCTGACACACACACACACACACACACACACACACACACACACACACACACACACACGAATAGACTATGAGCCCTCAAAAAGGGTTTTTGTTTTGGGGTGGTGTAAGGAAACGCGGAAAATCAGCCGCCTCTACTCAGCGTGAGGCGGCTGTTTCCATGGAGAGCATGGCGGAACGCGGAAAAACCGCCGTGTAGCACGCATGGCCCTGTTGCTGACACTTTGACCCAGCGCGGGGAGGCAGCCGCCGGTGCAGATAGCGGTGCGACCAACCCCGTGCATGGGTCAGCGGAGACATTGCAAAGCAGTACTGGTGTGGCTGGGACTGATAGTCCACCTAGGTTCAGAATGACGCGCGTGCGCGCGGACAGGCAGAACTTTTATGGCAATCAGAGAAGGGTCAGCTGACCAGGCCGGTCAGCTGACAATTACAGCAACTTTCATTGGTCCAGCACTTAAGGGAGGTGCCGGAGAGCACAGGTGGATATATACTGGGTGCTGGTCATTCTCTGGTTGTCTGCCGTTGCGATCACAACGTGGTAGCACTCAGACCTTGTTCGTATCTGTGTTCTAGCATAGTTTCCAAAGGTGTTGACGATCAAGGACCTCACACCTTAGCGTTAGGAATATTACCTGTATTATTTGTTATGACCTTTTGCCTGCCTGACTATTCTTCTGAAACTCTGATCCTGTACCTTGCTATTTCTGATATCCTGTTGCCAAACTTTGCTCGTTCCTGAACTCTGTATTTGCCTTCTGACTCTGTACCTCGCTATTCTGATACCCGTTGCCAATCTCTGCCTGTCTATTGGATTACGTATCCGTCTTCTGAATCTATACCTTATCTGTCTGTGTGTTAACGACCTGGCTTGTCCGACCTCGAGAACTGGCCTTACTGTTAGAGACAGTTCCCAGACCTGTTAGTGACACCCTCTCACTGGTGTCACTCTCGTTCTGTCCTTCCTACTCTCTGCCTAACTCCTCCCCCGGGAGAGTCTAGGCCATCGGAAGGAACATACGGTTGTGCAGTACTCTCTACTGCGCCTGTACCTCCTCCTGAGGTGCAATTCTCATAGTACTACGGTTTCACCAAACACTCTCTTATCTTAGGTGTTCAGAGGTTAGTAGATATATCTGATTATCGGTGATACTGCAGATCACCAATAATCGGGTATATTCTGTATTCTCGGTGATACTGCAGTTCACCGGTAATCAGACCCTCTCTGTTACACCGATCGTTACAGAACGCCAGACCAAAACAATATGTACGCACGCACTGACCGTCTGGGCGCATTTGCCACTTCGGTGGATAACATCAACCAAGTGCTGGGTAATCACAAAGCGTTAATTGATGCCCTATCAGGGTCTGTACAAACCCTCCAGACGTCAGTGGACGAGGTGCGATCTCCTCCTAGCATTGACATACGTATGCCCGTACCCGAAAGATTTTCTGGCCACAGATCTGACTTTCGAAATTTTAGGAGTAGAGTGTTGTCTTATTTTGAGTTGAGACCCCGATCCTCGGGGACCGAGACTAGTGTTGGGCGAACACCTGGATGTTCGGGTTCGCGAACGTTCGCTGAACATGGCCGCGATGTTCGGGTGTTCGCGCCGAACTCCGAACATAATGGAAGTCAATGGGGACCCGAACTTTTGTGCTTTGTAAAGCTTCCTTACATGCTACATACCCCAAATTTGCAGGGTATGTGCATCTTGGGAGTGGGTACAAGAGGAAAAAAAATATTTGAAAAAGAGATTATAGTTTTTGAGAAAATTGATTGTAAAGTTTCAAAGGAAAAAATACAGTGGTGGGTGAGCGGTGTACTACTATTCCCAGCAGCGACACAGAGCACAATGCTATACAGTGGTGGGTGAGCGGTGTACTACTGTTCCCAGCAGCGACACAGAGCACAATGCTATACAGTGGTGGGTGAGCGGTGTACTACTATTCCCAGCAGCGACACAGAGCACAAGACATCCATGGCTACAATTACTAGGTAATGCCTAATGATGTTGATCCAGGGATTTTATCTGATTGCCATCTGGAGTCGGGAAGGAATTTTTCCCTTTAGGGGCTAATTGGACCATGCCTTGTAAGGGTTTTTTCGCCTTCCTCTGGATCAACAGGGATATGTGAGGGAGCAGGCTGGTGTTGTACTTTATACTGGTTGAACTCGATGGACGTATGTCTTTTTTCAACCAAAATAACTATGTAACTATGTAACAATGCTATACAGTGGCGGGTGAGCGGTGTACTACTGTTCCCAGCAGAGACACAGAGTGGCAGTAAACACAATGCTATACAGTGGTGGGTGAGCGGTGTACACAGAGTGGCAGTAAACACAATGCTATATAGTGTGGGTGAGCGGTGTACTACTGTTCCCAGCAGTGACACAATGACTGGGGGGACCCTGGCTAGCCTGGCTGGAGAGAGAACTACCCTGCCTGCCTACCCAAAGCTAAACCCACAGACAAATGGCGGAGAAATGACGTGGATTGGGTATTTATTTACCCGAACCACGTGACCCGTTCGGCCAATCAGAGCGCGTTCGGGTCCGAACCACGTGACCCGTTCGGCCAATCACAGCGCAAGCCGAACGTTCGGCCATGCTCTCTTAGTTCGGCCATATGGCCGAACGGTTTGGCCGAACACCATTAGGTGTTCGGTCGAACTCGAACATCACCCGAACAGGGTGATGTTCTGCAGAACCCGAACAGTGGCGAACACTGTTCGCCCAACGGGTTACATTTATTAAAACCTTGTTATCTGGCGACTCTCAGACATGGGCGTACAGTTTGCCCACCGGAGACCTACCCCTTACTTCTGTGGAGGAATTTTTTAAAGCTATAGCAGTAATTTACGATGATCCGGACCTTGCCTCGACTTCTGAGCAGAAGCTCAAGCTTTTGCGTCAAGGCAAAGGTCCGGTCGAAGATTATGCAGCTGAATTTAGGAGGTGGTCAGTTACAGCCCGGTGGGACACTTATGCCCTGTTAGATTGTTTCTTGTCAGGACTGTCCAATGAGGTCTCTGATCTAATGCTAGGTCAGCCCGAGCCCAGAATAGTCGATAAGGCCATTTCAGCGGCCATTCGAATCGACTGCAGGCTGCGCTATCAAAGACAGACCAGGGGTAGTCACCGTGTCAGAGTACTGTCTTACGCCACAACCCCAGTGACCCCACCTCCTTCTGCCTCACCTCCTCCCGTCTCGCCTCCACCCGAGCCAATGCAGATTGGTCGGTCTAAGCTGTCCCAGGTGGAGCGAAGACGGAGGATGACTGAACAGCTGTGTCTGTATTGCGCTGAAGGGGGACATAGAGTACGAAACTGTCCTAATAAGCCGGGAAACGCTACCGCCTAGGAGTTGTAGGGGGTAACACCCTAGGCGCCAGGTCTCTGAAGCCTTTGTTGATTCAGGCTCTGCTGCTAATTTTATGGATTTTGAGTTTGCTAAGAAATTGGGTATTTCACTCACCCCGGTAAAACCACCCATCCAAATTACAGCTGTGGATGATTCTCCGCTGCAGAGGAATCATCCGTTATCCCAGACACCAGAGGTGGGAGTCACTATAGGGGTGCTGCACAGAGAAAGATTGCAGTTCTTTGTACTACACATGACAACCTCCACAGTTATCCTTGGCATGCCCTGGTTGCACCTCCACTCCCCACAGATCGATTGGGCCACCGGTCAGCTAACTAGCTGGTCAGATCATTGTGTTCAGCAGTGTTTAGGGAAAGTGAAGTTAGGCCAAACCAGGGTTCATTTGGAGGGTGTACCAGTGCAGTATTCTGAGTATTCTGATGTGTTCTGTCCCAAAGCTTCAGATAAGTTACCTTTCCATCGCCCGTTTGATTGCCCCATCGATCTCCGATCTGGTTGTATGCCTCCCAGGGGCCATCTTTATCATTTGTCTGGGCCAGAGAAAGTGGCCATGCAGGAATACATCCGTGAAAACCTAGCCAAAGGGTTCATTCGCCCGTCCCGGTCGCCCGCTGGCGCAGGTTTCTTTTTTGTTAAGAAAAAAGACGGTGGCCTGCGTCCCTGCATTGATTACCGGGGTTTGAATAAAATCACAGTGAAGAATCGCTATCCTTTGCCCTTGATAGACGACTTATTCACACAGATTACGGACGCTCAGATTTTTTCAAAATTGGATTTACGGGGTGCATACAACCTGGTGCGGATTAGAGAGGGCGATGAATGGAAGACGGCCTTTAACACGCCCGACGGGCATTACGAGTACTTAGTGATGCCCTTCGAGCTGTGTAATGCCCCGGCCGTCTTCCAAGAACTAATCAATGAGGTATTCAGAGAGGTGTTGGGCAAATTCGTCCTGGTTTACCTGGACAACATCCTTATTTTCTTCAACAACCTCTCCGATCACAGATCCCATGCCAAGTTTGTGCTGAATAAATTAAGGCAAAACATGCTTTATGCGAAACTGGAAAAATGCACCTTTGAGGTCACATCTGTTGCCTTCCTGGGATATATAATTTCCACCTCGGGCCTGTCTATGGATCCTGCCAAAGTCTCCGCTGTTCTGGAATGGCCACAGCCAGTGGGGTTGAAGTCTTTGCAGCGTTTTTTAGGCTTTGCGAATTACTATAAAAGGTTCATAAAGGGGTACTCCACTGTCATTGCACCCCTCACCAGTCTTACTAAGAAAGGGGCAGATACCACCCACTGGTCTCCAGAAGCTCTGCAGGCATTTTCCACTTTAAAAGATCTGTTCTGCTCTGCACCCATCCTAAGACATGTAGACACTTCCTATCCCTTCATCGTCGAGGTGGACGCCTCGGAGGTTGGGGTGGGAGCTGTGCTGTCTCAGCGGTCAGGGTTGCAGGGAAGATTACACCCGTGTGCTTATTTCTCTCGTAGGTTCTCCCCAGCAGAGAGAAACTATGATATAGGCAACAGGGAGCTCCTAGCCATTAAACTGGCCTTTGAAGAATGGCGTCATTGGTTAGAGGGAGCAGAACATATGATCACGGTTTACACTGATCACAAAAATCTGGAAAACATCGAGGGGGCTAAAAGGTTAAGCCCTCGTCAGGCTCGATGGTCACTGTTTTTCTCAAGGTTCAGATTTATTATTACGTACATGCCGGGTAGCAAGAATATTAAGGCAGATGCCCTCTCCAGGTGCTTTGAACCAGAGACAGCACAGCCCTCCGTTCCTGAGACCATTGTCCCACAGAAATTGGTGCTAGCTACAACTGAAACTTGGGAGGACTGGAAGGAGACTTTAAGTCCCTTCCAGCAGGACATCCCGGAAGGGAAACCGGATGGGGTTATGTTTATTCCACTACAATTTCGTCTCCAGGTCTTGGAAATGTTCCATTCACACAAGAATGCGGGACACCCTGGGGCATCTAGAACGCAAGATCTTGTGGCCAGGTGTGCTTGGTGGCCTTCTCTGGCAGCAGATTGCAAAGAGTTTGTTAGGGAGTGTGCGGTATGTGCAAAAAGCAAGCCCTCCCGGCTGGCACCTGTAGGTACAATGTAGCCTTTGCCCACCCCGAGTGAGCCGTGGACTCATTTGTCCATGAATTTTGTGGGTGAACTTCCCAGGTCTGAGGGCATGTCGGTCATTTGGGTGGTAGTCGACCGCTTCAGTAAGATGGCCCATTTTGTGACCTTGAAAGGACTCCCCTCAGCCCAGGAACTGGCCGATTTGTTCATCACCCACGTTTTCCGGCTGCATGGCATTCCGGAAAACATAGTGTCAGATCGGGGAGTCCAATTTATTTCTAGATTCTGGAGGGCATTTTGCCACCAAATGGGCATGAAGCTGTCATTTTTGTCAGGCTACCACCCACAGACCAATGGTCAGACTGAGAGAGTCAATCAGTCATTGGAGCAGTTTTTGAGGTGTTGCGTTGCAGAGGCGCAGAATGACTGGGTCAAATTTCTACCCTTCGCAGAATTTGCACAAAATAATTTGAAAAGTTCTTCCTCTGGGAAGACGGGGAGATTGCCCAAGTTCTCCCCATTGCCAGTGGCCTCCACTCCGTTTCCAGCTCTGGAGGCCTGGCAAAAGTCTTTTAAAGACATTTGGTGGACCGTGAGAAATAATTTGGAAAAAGCGTTTCAGAGTCAAAAGGGTCAAGCTGACAAGAGACGTTCTTTAGAATGGAGATTCCAACCAGGAGACTTGGTGTGGGTGTCCACACGTCACTTGACCCTGAAACAGCCCTCAGACAAGTTGGGCCCCAGGTTTGTCGGTCCATTTCCGGTGGCTAGAAAGATCAACAATGTTACTTATGCCATTGATCTTCCTGCCAGCATGCGTGGCGTAAGATCTTTCCATGTGTCACTGCTCAAGCCAGCAGTCCATGTGGGTCCCACTCCTCCTCCTCCTGTGAGGATAGATGACCAACCGGAGTACGAAGTTGAGAAGATTTTAGACTCACGTGTGGTGCAGAATTCAGTGCAGTATTTGGTGCACTGGAAGAGGTATGGGATTGAGGAAAGGACATGGGTGCCTGAGTGTCGCATGCATGCTGACAAATTGAAAAGGGAATTCCACGCCTTACATCCTGAGAAGCCGGGAAGGAGCTGTCCGGAGTCCACTCCTCGGGGGGTACTGTAAGGAAACGCGGAAAATCAGCCGCCTCTACTCAGCGTGAGGCGGCTGTTTCCATGGAGAGCATGGCGGAACGTGGAAAAACCGCCGCGTCTGACGCATGGCCCTGTTGCTGACACTTTGACCCAGCGTGGGGAGGCAGCCGCCGGTGCAGATAGCGGTGCGACCAACCCCGCGCATGGGTCAGCGGAGACATTGCAAAGCAGTACTGGTGTGGCTGGGACTGATAGTCCACCTAGGTTCAGAATGACGCTCGTGCGCGCGGAGAGGCAGAACTTTTATGGCAATCAGAGAAGGGTCAGCTGACCAGGCCGGTCAGCTTACAATTACAGCAACTTTCATTGGTCCAGCACTTAAGGGAGGTGCTGGAGAGCACAGGTGGATATATACTGGGTGCTGGTCATTCTCTGGTTGTCTGCCGTTGCGATCACAACGTGGTAGCACTCAGACCTTGTTCGTATCTGTGTTCTAGCATAGTTTCCAAAGGTGTTGACGATCAAGGACCTCACACCTTAGCGTTAGGAATATTACCTGTATTATTTGTTATGACCTTTTGCCTGCCTGACTATTCTTCTGAAACTCTGAGCCTGCTTGGCATCGTTTCTGTGGCTGGAGCGTGCGGAGGATGGTGGCCTCTCCCCTAGAAACCTTCCTGGTCATCAATCACAAATACAGTCGCAAGCTAAGAACTGCTTATGATAGACAGTGTGCTGACTTGCTTGCAATAGTTAGAAGAATATAGTAGAACTACAAGGGCCAGCAATTGACTGTGGCCTGTATGCAGTGTGTAATCCACACAGATATCAATAACAGATACAGTTGGTAGCTAAGCACAGCTTATAATGATAGACAGTGTGCTGGCTTATAATAGATAGAAGACGATGGTAGAACTGCAAGGCCCAGCAATGACTGTGGCCTGCCCTGTATGCAGTGTCTGACACACACACACACACACACACACACACACACACACACACACACACACACACGAATAGACTATGAGCCCTCAAAAAGGGTTTTTGTTTTGGGGTGGTGTAAGGAAACGCGGAAAATCAGCCGCCTCTACTCAGCGTGAGGCGGCTGTTTCCATGGAGAGCATGGCGGAACGCGGAAAAACCGCCGTGTAGCACGCATGGCCCTGTTGCTGACACTTTGACCCAGCGCGGGGAGGCAGCCGCCGGTGCAGATAGCGGTGCGACCAACCCCGTGCATGGGTCAGCGGAGACATTGCAAAGCAGTACTGGTGTGGCTGGGACTGATAGTCCACCTAGGTTCAGAATGACGCGCGTGCGCGCGGACAGGCAGAACTTTTATGGCAATCAGAGAAGGGTCAGCTGACCAGGCCGGTCAGCTGACAATTACAGCAACTTTCATTGGTCCAGCACTTAAGGGAGGTGCCGGAGAGCACAGGTGGATATATACTGGGTGCTGGTCATTCTCTGGTTGTCTGCCGTTGCGATCACAACGTGGTAGCACTCAGACCTTGTTCGTATCTGTGTTCTAGCATAGTTTCCAAAGGTGTTGACGATCAAGGACCTCACACCTTAGCGTTAGGAATATTACCTGTATTATTTGTTATGACCTTTTGCCTGCCTGACTATTCTTCTGAAACTCTGATCCTGTACCTTGCTATTTCTGATATCCTGTTGCCAAACTTTGCTCGTTCCTGAACTCTGTATTTGCCTTCTGACTCTGTACCTCGCTATTCTGATACCCGTTGCCAATCTCTGCCTGTCTATTGGATTACGTATCCGTCTTCTGAATCTATACCTTATCTGTCTGTGTGTTAACGACCTGGCTTGTCCGACCTCGAGAACTGGCCTTACTGTTAGAGACAGTTCCCAGACCTGTTAGTGACACCCTCTCACTGGTGTCACTCTCGTTCTGTCCTTCCTACTCTCTGCCTAACTCCTCCCCCGGGAGAGTCTAGGCCATCGGAAGGAACATACGGTTGTGCAGTACTCTCTACTGCGCCTGTACCTCCTCCTGAGGTGCAATTCTCATAGTACTACGGTTTCACCAAACACTCTCTTATCTTAGGTGTTCAGAGGTTAGTAGATATATCTGATTATCGGTGATACTGCAGATCCTCAATAATCGGGTATATTCTGTATTCTCGGTGATACTGCAGTTCACCGGTAATCAGACCCTCTCTGTTACACCGATCGTTACAGGTGGTTTTAGCAATAAAGGACAGCCTAGCTAACTGTCCCTGTCTCTCTCTGGGCTGTATGCAGTGTCACCCAAAAAGGGAGCTATGGTATAGTACGTTCAATCACAGATACAGTGGAAAGGTATGCACTGGTTTAATAGAGTGTGCTGTCACACAAGTACAGAGGAAAGGTATGCACTAGTATAATACTACAGTGTGCTGTCACACAGGTGTGACGCCGGGCGACGCCCAGTCGTCCGAGGATTCGCGGCCGATTGTCCGATCGCAACCGTGATCGGAAAACTGACATTCTTTATTTTTAAATAGAAGTTTTTCCTTCCTGCCTTCCCCCCCTTTTGCCATGAGGGCTGAATGGGCCTGCGTTAGCATATTGCTAAAGCAACCTGGTTTAGCAAGAAATCCTTCTAAGGCTCCCGGAAAAGCTCTGGTGACACTAATGTGCTAATTGGGCAGAGCTGAAATACCAACAGAGTCTATTCAACAGGGGAAGCTAGCACAGCATGAGGTCTATTGACACCTACATTCCTCCCAGTCTTGACGGCACCGACTAGACTGAGTATGGAATGCATGGTGTTGATAACTTTGTCACATTTTGCAAATACCATCCATGGGAGGAATATGAAAATTACATAATTTTGTTTCCCTAATTCTGTAGAAGATGGTGATACTAGACATAGCCAGGTAACCCGAGCAGGGGCTGAGATATGAATAATGGGGTCCCCGTGCGCCCCAAATATTGCAAGTTTGATGTCCTATGAACGTGTATTTTCAGCCCAATCTGAATATGAAATCGGTTTGCATGTGCGACAAACCCCCGGCGGGATATGAAATTGGACATATTTTGTGGATGGTTGGAAGTTCCTCCCCAGAGAACTCACTGCCTGACACGCCCCTGGGCTGAGCTTGAGACTCCGCCCAGAAATGTCAGTGCTCAAAACTGATTGCATGAGGACTCCCAGAGATTTCCCCCACTTTCCATCATACCGAAAAGACTGCCACTGCTTGGGGAAATAGCAGTGGCCATCTTGTAGGCGGAGCAACGGCCGTGTGGTTCGGCCATATTGCGAACGGACTGCAACAAAGGAACTTTGTCTTTTCCCGAACGGACTTTCCACAGAATCATAAGTATTCGTTCTTTTTATCCCTTTTTCTTTTATGTACTGTGTTATCACTGTCTCTCATCGTTTAATTGTTCACGATTGTCTGTATATATTAATTATTTATATTGTAACAAATAAAGGCTTCTTAAAAGGTCTTTACCTCTCAGTAAACCTGCTATTCAGTATACACAGACGAGACCTAAACTTCCGAAGGGACGCTACTGTTTTGATAGATAGATAGGAATTGCACAGTTTTAACCGTTTTTTTGTTTCACAGGTCTATAGCCAGTTAGCAGTTTTCTCTGGGCTGATAGAAAACAGAGATGGTGGCAGATCTACCCCTGGGTTGGAGTAAAAGTGTATTTTCGTAACCTCACAGGCTCCCTACTGCGTCGTGACGCTCAAACTCCGCCAATTCTACGCAGATTGCGTCCATAGCTCTCAATCTGTGTGCTAGAATCGGATCGGAAGGTTTTGCGTGTTCACGGCCAGTGGGGCTCCTGTGACAGTGGTGGCAGCGGTGGGATCTGTGTGTGCTAATAGTATCTCAGGTAGGGCTATCGAATTAGCCCTATCGAGAGACGAACTAATTCGTTGGTAGTGACTGAGTGCAATATATTTTTCATATATACAGAGAGACTGTGTAACCAGTACCCCTCCCCTAAGTTTTCTTTTATTTGGCATGGAAATGTCCGGGAATTACAAGGTCATGGTCCTATCCGACCTGCAGAGTCTGTGCGAGGCGAGAGGCATGGACATCCGCGGCAAGAAACAGCAGGACCTGATAACGGACTTGTACCGATGGGATAGCCAGAATCTGCGGATGCTGGAGGTGTCCACTGTGGAGGACACCGGCTCATCTAACGCAAGTCGAGGGGAACCAGAGACTGAAGATCCTGTGCGTACCGAGGTTGAGCAACCCGCGGGCAATGCGGCAACAGATACGCAGGAGGCTGTCAGTGTGATCCCCGACCCCAGAACCCCTGAAAGTACTCGCCTGGAACCGGCCAGTACTGGACTGTCCAGTTATGTTGATCCAGTAATGCAGCAGGCATTGCAAAAGCTGATGGAAACTGATGTGGACAAGTACCTGCAGTACATGGCGGAGCAAAAGCGAGAGGAACGCCAATCTGCAGAGGCGCGGGAGAGACGACAGCATGAGCTGAACATGGCGAAAGTGCAGCAAGCCAGCCGGAGTTCAACGCCCAGCCTCCCTGCTGAAGGGACTGCCGCTCCAGTAAGTGCAAAATTTAAATTTGCTATTATCGAAAAAGACACTGACATTGACTTGTTTTTGAGGTCTTTTGAAAAGGCCTGCCGTCAGTATCGTCTGTCCCAAGACCAGTGGGCCAGACATCTGACACCCTTGCTGCGCTACAAAGCGCTTGATGCTTTCTCAGAGTTGCCTGTGGAAAAGGACAATGATTATACCGCTATAAAGGAGGCTATAATCACTAAGTACCAGCTGACGCCAGAAGCCTACCGGAAAAGGTTCAGGTCCTGGCAGAAAAAATCTACTGATTCTTATCAAGATGTGGTCAGCAGTCTGCTCACCACACTCCGCCAGTGGACGCTAGGCCTCACTAAAGGGTCTTACGGTGTCCTGGAGGACTTAATCGTCCTGGAGCAGTTTCTGAACATTTGCCCGGCTGACGTACGCCAGTTTGTGCTGGAGCGCCGACCGGCGTCAGCGACGGTCGCTGCAGACCTCGCTGAGACCTTTGCAACGACCAGGGTGCCGGAGACCCGCAGGACTGCCCCATCTAGCTGGAGAGGAGGTCAGTCCCACAATTTTGCAGACTCTCCTACCTCTGTGAGCCGTGCGCCCCAGAGGCCATCCAGCGCAGCTGCTGCGTCCAGGCCTGCAGTAACAGAGGGCATCACCTGTCACTTTTGCCGCAAGCCCGGACACATGAAGTTTAACTGCCCGGAGCGGAGGCAGACAGCGCCAGCTCCTGCACCACCTACACCTCGCCCACGGCAACTGCCGCCAGCCAGCGCACCCCAGCCGGGAGCACCCAACAACGTCATGTTCGCAGGTGGGAGAGGGATCCACTCCGCTACGAGCAACCACCAGCTGGTTACAGTGAACGACCAGCTTGTTACCGGTTTCCGCGACACTGGAGCGGATGTCACCCTGGTGCGTGCGCACCTGGTCCCGACGGAAAATATCCTCCCTGACAAATACCTTACCCTCACTGGAGTGGGGGGCACTCTTTCTCGCATTCCCCAGGCTCGGGTGTCCATCGATTGGGGGGTGGGGGTTCAAGAGAAGGTTGTTGGGGTCCTGGACCAACTGCCGGTCCCAGTTTTGTTGGGGACCGACCTGGGCAAGCTTGTGTCCTATTATGAACCTGCCCCAAGCCCCTCAGACTGCCAGGAGGGAGACGGACTCTCCGCCCACACTAAGGTACTTTGCACCAAGGGGCAAGAACAGGGGGGAGGTGGGTTGAATGTGCCCAGTCCAGGGGTACCGAGTCCAATAGTACCTGTGTCACGGGTACCTGTGTTTGATATACCGATTGTTTGTGATGAAAATGTTGTTGTACCTGTCACTGTAATTCATGCATGCAGCCAGGATGTGAGTAATGCCAGTATGTGCCAGTCTGAAGGTGTACCTGTACTGGCAGTAACACGCAGCCGCGCTGCTCAGAACCTGGGCTCAGAGCAGGTGGAAGAGGTTCCGGCCTCCTCCCCCTCCTCTGACCACAGGGATGGTAGCCTTCAGCCACTAACTGCATATGCCACGGGCCAGCTGGCTGAGAGCGAGAGTGCTGCATTTGTGCAAGCACTCCAGACTGACCCTAGCCTCGAGGCACTCAGAAGACAGGCTTCTGAGCCCCTCACGAATGAAGATACCTTCAAGGTATATTGGGAAGGTGGTAAGCTGTACAGCGAGCCTGTACAGCCCACCGAAGGTGAAACAAGTGTGGGTACCAAGTTGCTTGTGGTACCCAGTGCCTTCCGGGGGCATGTGCTGAAGTCCGCACATGACATTCCCCTGGCAGGGCACTTGGGAATCCACAAGACACTTGACCGTATCCAGGGTCATTTCTACTGGCCCAGGATGCGGATCGATGTGACCAACTATTGCCGCTCATGTACTGTTTGCCAAAAGGTAAAACGGGCTGGGAACCCCCGCAAGGCTCCCTTGTGTCCACTGCCAATCATAGGTGAGCCCTTTCACAGAGTGGCAGTCGACATAATTGGACCATTGCCCACTCCCAGCAGCAGTGGCAAAAGGTACATCCTGACGGTGGTGGATTACGCCACCCGCTATCCTGAGGCCATGGCGCTTTCCTCCCTGAGGGCGGACAAGGTAGCAGACGCGCTACTTAACATTTTCTCCCGAGTCGGGTTCCCTGCGGAGATGCTCTCCGATCAGGGATCCCAGTTTATGTCCGAACTCATGGAGGCCCTGTGCAAAAAGATACACATGACGCACATTGTCTCCAGTCCCTACCACCCGCAGACCAATGGACTGTGTGAACGGTTCAACGGGACGCTGAAGCAAATGCTGACCACGTTTGTTGAGTCGCAAGGTGGGGACTGGGAACGATACCTGCCTCATCTGTTGTTTGCGTACAGGGAGGTGCCGCAGGAGTCAACCGGGTTTTCCCCGTTTGAACTCCTGTATGGGAGGAATGTCCGAGGACCCTTACAATTGATGCGGGAGACATGGGAGGGCAAGGGCGACCCCACTGATGTCTCCGTGGTCGATTACGTCCTCAAGTTCAGGGACAAAATGGAGTCCCTGTCCGCAGTAGTGACCAACAACCTGGCCCAGGCTCAGGCCAAACAAAAAGCATGGTACGACCGCACTGCTGGAGAGCGGTCATTTGATGTGGGTGACAAGGTATATGCCCTTCTTCCCGTGAGGCAGAACAAGCTGCAAGCAGCCTGGGAGGGGCCTTTTACTGTAGTGCAGCGGTTAAACCCTCTGACGTATCTAGTGAGCATGGGGGGCAGGAAGCAGAAGAGCTTTCATGTAAACATGCTGAAGGCCCACCATGACAGGACCCAGTATGCGCTGCCAGTGTGCAGCCGGTTAGAGCAGGGAGAGGCAGACCCCCTGTTAGACCTGCTGGCTGACGTACGAGATGTGGACGGCGACCTAAACGTCAATCCACAGCTCGCCTCAGCCCAGCAAGAGCAGTTACAGAAGGTGCTGGGCCAGTACCAGCACACCTTCTCCGGTATCCCGGGGCGGACCAGTATGGCGGTGCATGGGGTAGATACAGGTACCCATCCCCCCATCAGGCAGTCCGCTTACCGTGTCTCTCCCGAGGTACAGGCGGACATGCAGAAGGAGGTGAGGGAGATGCTGGAGTTAGGGGTGGTTCAAAAGTCCAGTAGTGCCTGGGCAGCCCCTGTTGTCCTGGTCCCCAAGAAGGACCAGACAACTCGGTTCTGCGTAGACTACAGGAAACTGAACGCCATCACCACTACAGACGCCTACCCCATGCCTCGCATTGATGAGCTGCTAGATACACTGGCATCAGCCAGGTACCTATCAATCATGGATCTGAGCCGGGGGTATTGGCAGATACCACTTGCACCTGACGCGAGGCAAAAGTCGGCCTTCATCACCCCTTTCGGCCTCTTCGAGTTCACGATGATGCCCTTTGGGATGAAGAACGCCCCTGCCACGTTTCAGCGGGCCGTGAACGACCTGCTAGAGGGAATGCAAGGGTTCGCTGTAGCGTATCTGGATGACATTGCGGTGTTCAGCCCCACCTGGGAAGAACACCTCAAACACCTGTCCCAGGTACTAGAGAGGCTGGCCATGGCCAATCTGACGGTTAAACCGAGTAAGTGTCAGATTGGCATGACCGAGGTGCAGTACTTAGGTCACCGGGTGGGGGGTAACACCCTGAAACCTGACACGGGAAAGGTGGACGCCATCCTGGCATGGCCTCGACCTATCACGAAAAAGCAGGTCCAGGCGTTCCTGGGGACCGCCGGCTACTATAGGAAATTTGTTCCCGCCTATAGTACACTGGCGAAGCCCCTGACCGATGCCACTAGCAAGAAGCACCCCAAGGTTGTTAGCTGGACCCCCGCTTGCGAGAATGCCTTCCAGGCCTTGAAGCAGGCCCTCGCAAGCGCCCCTGTGCTTCAGGCCCCAGACTTCAGTCGTCGGTTTGTGGTGCAAACCGATGCCTCTGACTACGGTCTCGGCGCAGTCCTCAGCCAGGTGGATGGAAAGGGGGATGAACACCCTATCCTCTACCTGAGCCGGAAGCTCCTGCCCCGAGAGGTAGCCTACTCCACAACTGAAAAGGAGTGCCTGGCGATCGTGTGGGCCCTACAGAAACTGCAGTCGTATCTGTACGGCCGCTCCTTCACGATCGTCACTGATCACAATCCCCTGAGTTGGCTAAACCGTACTGCTGGAACCAACGGCAAGCTCCTACGGTGGAGCCTGTCATTGCAGCAGTACGACTTTACGGTCCAACACAAAGCAGGCAGCCGACACCAGAACGCTGATGGGCTGTCGCGGTGTCAGGGGGAACCCGACCCAACAGCGCCAATAGCTGCTACGGAAGGCGTCCTGTTGACACCTCCCTGAGCAGAGCTCGGGAAGGGGGAGGTGTGACGCCGGGCGACGCCCAGTCGTCCGAGGATTCGCGGCCGATTGTCCGATCGCAACCGTGATCGGAAAACTGACATTCTTTATTTTTAAATAGAAGTTTTTCCTTCCTGCCTTCCCCCCCTTTTGCCATGAGGGCTGAATGGGCCTGCGTTAGCATATTGCTAAAGCAACCTGGTTTAGCAAGAAATCCTTCTAAGGCTCCCGGAAAAGCTCTGGTGACACTAATGTGCTAATTGGGCAGAGCTGAAATACCAACAGAGTCTATTCAACAGGGGAAGCTAGCACAGCATGAGGTCTATTGACACCTACATTCCTCCCAGTCTTGACGGCACCGACTAGACTGAGTATGGAATGCATGGTGTTGATAACTTTGTCACATTTTGCAAATACCATCCATGGGAGGAATATGAAAATTACATAATTTTGTTTCCCTAATTCTGTAGAAGATGGTGATACTAGACATAGCCAGGTAACCCGAGCAGGGGCTGAGATATGAATAATGGGGTCCCCGTGCGCCCCAAATATTGCAAGTTTGATGTCCTATGAACGTGTATTTTCAGCCCAATCTGAATATGAAATCGGTTTGCATGTGCGACAAACCCCCGGCGGGATATGAAATTGGACATATTTTGTGGATGGTTGGAAGTTCCTCCCCAGAGAACTCACTGCCTGACACGCCCCTGGGCTGAGCTTGAGACTCCGCCCAGAAATGTCAGTGCTCAAAACTGATTGCATGAGGACTCCCAGAGATTTCCCCCACTTTCCATCATACCGAAAAGACTGCCACTGCTTGGGGAAATAGCAGTGGCCATCTTGTAGGCGGAGCAACGGCCGTGTGGTTCGGCCATATTGCGAACGGACTGCAACAAAGGAACTTTGTCTTTTCCCGAACTGACTTTCCACAGAATCATAAGTATTCGTTCTTTTTATCCCTTTTTCTTTTATGTACTGTGTTATCACTGTCTCTCATCGTTTAATTGTTCACGATTGTCTGTATATATTAATTATTTATATTGTAACAAATAAAGGCTTCTTAAAAGGTCTTTACCTCTCAGTAAACCTGCTATTCAGTATACACAGACGAGACCTAAACTTCCGAAGGGACGCTACTGTTTTGATAGATAGATAGGAATTGCACAGTTTTAACCGTTTTTTTGTTTCACAGGTCTATAGCCAGTTAGCAGTTTTCTCTGGGCTGATAGAAAACAGAGATGGTGGCAGATCTACCCCTGGGTTGGAGTAAAAGTGTATTTTCGTAACCTCACAGGCTCCCTACTGCGTCGTGACGCTCAAACTCCGCCAATTCTACGCAGATTGCGTCCATAGCTCTCAATCTGTGTGCTAGAATCGGATCGGAAGGTTTTGCGTGTTCACGGCCAGTGGGGCTCCTGTGACAACAGGTACAGAGGAAAGGTATGCACTGGTATAATAGAGTGTGCTGTCACACAGATACAATGGGAAGGTATGCAATGGTAATACAGTGTGCTGCCAGTGGTGTGTCTACAAATCCCAGCTGGCCTGGCAACTGTCTGTGGGCTCTATCTATGCAGTGTCACCCAAAAAGACAGCTATGTTTTTGTAAGTTAAATCACAAATACAGTGGAAAGATATGCAATGGTAATACAGTAAGCTGCTAATGGTGGGACTACAAATCACAACTGGCCTGGCAACTGTCTGTGGGCTCTATCTATGCAGTGTCACCCACAAAGACAGCTATGCTTTATTAAGTTAAATCACAAATACAGTGGAAAGATATGCAATGGTAATACAGTGTGCTGGGCCTGGGGCTGTATCTATGCAGTGTCTATGTCACACACAAAAAAAAACACATCAGAAGAGTTTTAGCTCCCAAAAGAGCTTTTGTGGGGAGCTTTTAGCAACACAATTCAGTGAGGAGCAAGCTAACAACAGCCTAACTAACGCTTTCCTTAGCTCCAAATGTCTTTCTCTTTCTCTCACTACAGCAGCATCAGCAGACTGAGAACATGGTCGACACTGCAGCATTTTTATAGGGGGGGGGGGGCGTTGGTGTAGCCTGATTGGCTGTCATGTGTCTGCTGACTGTGATGTAGAGGGCCAAAGTTTAGCCCAATGATGAGGTATAGGAGGTGGGTCGAATGCGCAATGTATTCGCTACCCACCATGGGCGCGGGTAGCTGATATCCATGCAAACTACCCGCTGGGCGAACCGTTCTGGCCATCTCTAGAGGGAAGAGAAAAGCAGCATGTAGTGTAGTATGGAGGGGGGGGGGGGAGCATACACTGTAGTATGGAGAGGGGAGAGAAAAGCAGCATGTAATGTAATATATACAGTGGCTTGCAAAAGTATTCGGCCCCCTTGAAGTTTTCCACATTTTGTCACATTACTGTCACAAACATGAATCAATTTGATTGGAATTCCACATGAAAGACCAATACAAAGTAGTGTACACGTGAGAAGTGGAACAAAATTCATACATGATTCCAAACATTTTTAAAAAATCAATGACTGCAAACTGGGGTGTGCGTAATTATTCAGCCCCCTTTAGTCTGAGTGCTGTCAGTTGCCCATAGACATTGCCTGATGAGTGCTAATGACTAAATAGAGTGCACCTGTGTGTAATCTAAAGTCAGTATAAATACAGCTGCCCTGTGACGGCCTCAGAGGTTGTCTAAGAGAATATTGGGAGCAACAACACCATAAACTCCAAAGAACACACCAGACAGGTCAGGGATAAAGTTATTGAAAAATGTAAAGCAGGCTTAGGCTACAAAAAGATTTTCAAAGCCTTGAACATCCCACGGAGCACTGTTCAAGCGATGATTTAGAAATGTAAGGAGTATGGCACAACTGTAAACCTACCAAGACAAGGCCGTCCACCTAAATTAACAGGCTGAACAAGGAGAGCACTGATCAGAAATGCAGTCAAGAGGCCCATGGTGACTCTGGATGAGCTGCAGAGATCTACAGCTCAGGCGGGGGAATCTGTTCATAGGACAACTATTAATCGTGCACTGCACAAAGTTGGCCTTATGGAAGAGTGACAAGAAGAAAGCCATTGTGAACAGAAAAGCATAGGAAATCCTGTTTGCAGTTTGCCACAGCAAACATGTGGAAGAAGGTGCTCTGGTCAGATGAGACCAAAATGGAACTTTTTAGCCAAAATGCAAAACGCTATGTGTGACGGTAAACTAACACTGCACATCACTTAGAACACACCATCCCCACTGTCAAATACGGTGGTGGCAGCCCCATGCTCTGGGGATACTTCTCTTCAGCAGGGACAGGGAAGCTGGTCAGAGTTGATGGGAAGATGTATGGAGCCAAATACAGGGCAATCTTGGAAGAAAACCTTTTGGGAGTCTGCAAAAGACTTGAGACTGGGGTGGAGGTTCACCTTCCAGTAGGACAAGGATCCGAAACATAAAGCCAGGGCAAAAGTGGAATGGTTTAAAACAAAACATATCCATGTGTTAGAATGGCCCAGTCAAAGTCCAAATCTAAATCCAATCGAGAATCTGTGGCAAGATCTGTAAACTGCTGTTCACAAACGCTGTCCATCTAATCTGACTGAGCTGGAGCTGTTTTGCAAAGAAGAATGGGCAAGGATTTCAGTCTCTAGATGTGCAAAGCTGGTAGAGACATACCCTAAAAGACTGGCAGCTGTAATTGCAGCAAAAGGTGGTTCTACAAAGTATTGACCCAGGGGGCCGAATAATTACGCACACCTCACTTTGCACTTATTGATTTGTAAAAAATGTTTGGAATTATGTATGATTTTTATTCCACTTCTCACGTGTACACCACTTTGTATGGGTCTTTCACATGGAATTCCAATACAATTGATTCATGTTTGTGGCAGCAATGTGACAAAATGTGGAAAACTTCAAGGGGGACGAATACTTTTGCAAGCCACTGTATATTATATGGCAGTCTCCATATACTTCTTGCTTCAGGTCTCCTTTAAAAAACAACTGCAGCAAGAGTAATACGAAGTCTTCCATATTTGTTTTTAAGCAATACCAATTGCCTGGCTGTCCTGCTGATCCTCTGCAGGTCAAAACTGATGAAACGGAGGGAGGACCTTCGTGAAACGTTGTCAGTAAATAAAATCGATTTACTTTACCTATGATTCTGCACTGTCCGTAGCATATGCTGTATGCTGCCAGCAACCTAGCGGCAGTGCAGCATTCACATTCAGCAGCTATCACTCCCTGCGGTTTTACAACTTCCACACTCTGTGTGCTTGTGACTACTGAGTAGAGCGTACTGCTCCCCATTGGGGCCTCCTTGCAAGTCGGGAATACATGCTGGGGATACCATCACCACCACCAAGGGAAGCACATCCACCTCCACCGCTGCAGCATGAGAGCCTGGTCCCCGGCTACCAAGTGGGACAAACACTACTACAGGCTATTATCCAAGCACAACCACATCTTAACCACTTTACCACCACGCGTGCATAAATCTATGCTCCTTTTAACACCCTTTCCCCACCAGGAGCGTAGATATACGCACTTCCCGCCGCTACCGCTGCTGCCAGTGCTCCCGCTCGCTTTTGCGCGCACTCCCGTGCTCGTGCACGCCGCAGGCAGCTCGCCTGGAGATCAATGAATGGAATAAACCGTTCCCATTCGTTGAACTCAGCCCCCCAGCAATGATCGGCTGCTTCTATGAGAAGCAGCGCGATCATTGTGAAAAAATAAAAGTTTCCCAACCTCATTGAACGTCCTGTAAGCGTACTTCCGACACTTACAGGTCGCATGAACAAATTACTAAATAGTAAAACTACATCCAAAACATTTTTCATATACAAATACATACTTTTACACTATAAATTAACTCATTACCTCCCACACTCCCCAATGTATTTATTTTTTTATTACAATAAAAAAAAATTACAATTAAAAAAAAAAACATAAATAGTTACCTTAGGGACTGAACTCTTTAAATATTTATGTCAAGAGGGTACAACACTGTTACTTTATAAACTATGGGCTTGTAATTAGGGATGGACGCAAAACTGAAAAAAATGCACCTTTATTTCCAAATAAAATATTGGCGCCAAACATTGTGATAGGGACATAATTTAAACGGTGTAATAACTGGGACAAATGGGCAAATACATTTCTTGGATTTTAATTACAGTAGCATGCATTATTTAAAAACTATAATGGCCGAAAACTGAAAAATAATTATTTTTTTCCCACATTTTTTCCTATTTTCCCATTAAAACACATTTAGAATAAAATAATTCTTGGCATAATGTCCCACCTAAAAAAAGCCTAATTGGTGGCGAAAAAAACAAGATATAGTTAATTTCATTGCGATAAGTAATAATAAAGTTATAGGGCTTGATTCACAAAGCGGTGCTAACCTACTTAGCACGTCTAAAGTCTTTAGACGCGCTAACCAGGGTGCTAAGTAGGTTAGCACCGGATTTCTCAATCAGATCGTGCGCTAACTTTGCGCGTGCAAAGTTTTACGCGTGCAAAGTTTTACTAAGTTTTACGCGCGCAAAATTTTACTAAGTCCCATAGGCTTTAATGGGCACTTTGCGCGGAGTGCCCTGCTCTCTGTGCAGTACGCGCGTAAAGTTTTATGCGCATAAAGTTTTGCGCCCGTAAAGTTTTATGCGCGAAAAGCTTGTTTAGATGTGCTAAGGGGGTTTTCACAGGCGTGCTAACAGTTAGCACCACTTTGTGAATCAAGCCCATAGACTAATGAATGGAAGGAGCGCTGAAAGGTGAAAATTGCTCTGGTGCTCAAGGGGTAAAACCCCTTAGTTGTGAAGTGGTTAAAGGGACTCTGTAACAAAAATGTCATTGTGTTTTCTACCATCCTACAGGTTCCTAAACCTATTATAATGTGCTCTGGCTTACTGCAGCACTTTATACTATCACCATCTCTGTAATAAATCAGCTTATCTTTCCCCTGTCGGACTTGTCATCCTGTGTCTGGAAGGCTGCCAACAATTCAGTGTGATCTGCTATGCATGCCCCCTCTATGCACACTCCCCTGTGTGTGTGTGTGTTATTTACATTAGCCAGCTTTTCTCGGAGCTGGGAAAAAAGGGCGCATGCCGCTAGTGGACAAAAAGGGCGCCGCCATTCACTCCCATAATAAATAGCGTTTAATGGGCGCCGGGTAGGAAAAAAGGGCGCCGGAGCTAAATAAAGTTTATAAACGGCGCCAGGAGCTAAATAAAGTTTACAAACGGCGCCCGGAGCTGTTTAATGATTTATAACTGAACTTGTGGTGATTTACGTTTATAAAATGCACCCGTGCCGAATAACGTTTATGAAAATACTAAACATATTTATCTTATTTAAATAATTAAAACATTATTTAAAGTTTTATCCCTTACTGTTTGTAAAACATTATTATTCACAAAATAAAGCGATCAGTACGTAACGTAAATTGCAAAATATTTTTTTAATCCACAATTAGTAAAACATAATTATCCACATAATAAAGGGGGGTCTTAGGTTTAGGCACCAACAGGGGGGTCTTAGGTTTAGGCACCAACAGGGGGGTCTTAGGTTTAGGCATTAACAGGGGGGTCTTAGGTTTAGGCATTAACAGGGGGGTCTTAGGTTTAGGCACTAACAGGGGGGTCTTAGGTTTAGGCACTAACAGGGGGGTCTTAGGTTTAGGCACCAACAGGGGGGTCTTAGGTTTAGGCACCAACAGGGGGGTCTTAGGTTTAGGCACCAACAGGGGGGTCTTAGGTTTAGGCACCAACAGGGGGGTCTTAGGTTTAGGCACCAACAGGGGGGTCTTAGGTTTAGGCACCAACAGGGGGGTCTAGGGGTTAGGGGTAGGTACAGGGAGGGTTACTTAGGCACCAACAGGGGGGGTCTTAGGTTTAGGCACCAACAGGGGGGTCTAGGGGTTAGGGGTAGGTACAGGGAGGGTTACTTAGGCACCAACAGGGGGGGTCTTAGGTTTAGGCACCAACAGGGGGGTCTTAGGTTTAGGCACCAACAGGGGGGTCTTAGGTTTAGGCACCAACAGGGGGGTCTAGGGGTTAGGGGTAGGTACAGGGAGGGTTACTTAGGCACCAACAGGGGGGGTCTTAGGTTTAGGCACCAACAGGGGGGTCTAGGGGTTAGGGGTAGGTACAGGGAGGGTTACTTAGGCACCAACAGGGGGGGTCTTAGGTTTAGGCACCAACAGGGGGGTCTTAGGTTTAGGCACCAACAGGGGAGTCTAGGGGTTAGGGATAGGTACAGGTAGGGTTCTGTGTAAGAGTAGGCTTAGGTATAGTTTTAGTAAAATTTTAGTAATAATTACTAATGTATTACAACACTTATTACGAACGTAGTTATATTTATATCATCTTTATAAACAATATTTTCAGATTTTATTATAAGAACAAACCATAAATGACGGTTATTCACAATAATATACAATTATAACAATTAAACATATATTATTGGTTTTTTTATAAACGTAATTATAAGTTTAACTTTTGAAACAGGGAAGATTAACGTTTTCACAATTTCCGATTTCATAGACATTATTTAATGATTTATAATTTTGTTAAACATTATTTGTAAACGAAATATAGCACACTATATTTATAAACCCTATTAATGATTAATTATTATTTAGAGTTTACACCCCGCGCCCTTTTTGTCCAGGCGCCCTTTTTGTACGTACGCGCTTTTCTCTGCTCTCTTATCTTTTACAAGCTGGATAAATCCTCTGTTCACATACTGATGAGTCACATACTGCAGAATTACAGACAACCGGGCAGAGCTGCCTGCAAGAAGAAAAACAATCAGCCTGTAACTCTTCGGTGAGCTGCAGGGGGAAAGAAACACACAAATGATCTCTTGAGATTCAAAAGGAAGGGTGTATACAGCCTGCTTGTGTATGGCTGTATTTTCTATGTGTGTACATACTGTACATCAACCTACTTCCTGTTTTGGTGGCCACTTTGTTTGTTTACAAACAAACTTTTTAAAACTGTTTTTGACTACTTTTAATGCGGCGGGGAGCGGAGAAATTGTGATAGAGGGTAATAGGAAATGTACCCTAACACACTGGTATGTTTACTTTTGTGTGACTTTAACAATACAGATTCTCTTTAATTTAGGTAGTTTTGCCTTGGGTCAGGTATACTTTAACTGAATATGAAGAACTGGACATTGTGTGAGTTAACTAATTATTGCATGACATTATCAGATAAAATTATATAACTGTGTTAAGACTTGGTATTTCATATACAGTTGATATGATTCAAATTCCCTAAGTACAGATGGACCAACGGGTCCAGGATGATATTATCCAATGAAGTTACATACAGGTGTGTACCTTTTAGCCCTCATAAGTTACTAGTCTTGATATGGGCATATAGGCCTGATGATACTGAGACGAGTTTTGAGTCAGATCATCTAATAATTAAAACATATATTTTATTATAAACACATATTTAAGAAAAGACACATATAGCTAGAACAGATGAAAGCTGATATAGCCATCACAGTAATAAGTGTTACATGCAATAACAATAGTTCATCATACAATCTTTTGATTGCTCCCCTGTATGGTGGCTTTCAAACTGAATTCCCTCCCAAGTAGTGAAAACTAAAGTAAAGTGGGGTCACACTGAGATCAGAGTCTTTGTATATACTTAAATAGCAATAGATACACAGTGACCGAGAAATAGACACGTTTCGTGAATAAGACAGTTGTATAATTCACTTCTTCAGAAGTAACGTATTATAGGTGAGACCTGTCCTGGATAGGGCCCTACGCCATATTTACACAATAGCTGAGAGAACTTTTTTCTTTCCTTATCTTTGTACTACAGTGGATACAGGGCTGCCCATCTTAACATCACATCCGATCGTTGCACCTAGGGAGACTATCCAACTCCTGTCATACACTGGTTCTAATTCTTTTAGACATAGACTGGCATGCAGAAGATCAAGTGTTTCTGACATTAGCTGTATGCTTGTTTCTGTTTTTTTTTTCAGAAACTAATACAGACAAATAGACCAGCAGGGTTGCCAGGCAACTAACAGGGGCGTCGCTAGCCCTAATTAGGGGGCCTGTGCCCCCTCTCTGTCCTGGGGTGCCACTAATCTGTTCCCCAGGGGTGCCCGCTGCCCCCCCCCCCCCCCCTGCGCTGTCCCCGCTGTCCCCGCTGCCCCCGCTGCCAGAGCGTCAGACCTCAATCAGCGGACGACCAGATAGAGCAGGCGCTAGGACCTAGCGGACAACGCTGATATGCGGAATTAACATCACTTCCGCATATACAGCGTGGTGCGACCGGCGCCCACTCTACCTGGTCGGGTCGCCCGCTGATCGAGGTCTGACGCTGCTGGCTGCGAGGTGAGGGGGGCACCTGTCACTCACTACCTAACTGGCGGTCCCTGTCACTCACTACCTAACGGGGTGGGCGCCTGTCACTCACTACCTAACCTGGGGGTCCCTGTCACTCACTATTTAACTTGGGGGTCCATGTCACTCACTATCTAACCTAGTGGTCCCTGTCACTTACTATCTAACCTGGGGGTCCCTGTCACTAACTATCTAACCTGGGGGTCCCTGTCACTCACTATCTAACCTGGTGGTCCCTGTCACTCACTATCTAACCTGGGGGTCCCTGTCACTCACTACCTAACTGGGGGTCCCTGTCACGCACTACCTAACCTGGTGGTCCCTGTCACTCACTATCTAACCTGGTGGTGCCTGTCACTCACTATCTAACCTGGGGGTCCCTGTCACTCACTACCTAACCGGGGGTTCCTGTCACTCACTACCTAACCTGGTGGTCCCTGTCACTCACAACCTAACCTGGTGGTCCCTGTCACTCACTATCTAACCTGGGGGACCCTGTCACTCACTACCTAACCTGGGGGGTGCCTGTCACTCACTACCTAACCTGGGTGTCCCTATCACTCACTATCTAACCTGGGGGTCCCTGTCACTCACTACCTAACCTGGGGGTCCCTGTCACTCACTACCTAACCTGGGGGGGCACCTGTCACTCACTACCTAACCTGGGGGGCGCCTGTCACTCACTAGGTAACCTAGGGGTCCCTGTCACTCACTACCTAACCTGGGAGGCACCTGTCACTACCTAAACTGGGGGGCTTCTGTCACTACCTAAACTGGGGGCTTCTGGCGCTACCTAAACTGGGGGACTCCTGGCGCTACCTTAACTAGGGGGCACCTGTCACTACCTAAACTATCCAGGCCAGCCAGCCCAGCATCACCACCAGCCAACCAGCCCAGAATCACTGTCAAAAAGGCCACAGCATCACCACCAGTCAGGCCAGCATTTACTTCAACAGCCCAGCATTACCGCCAGCCAGGTCACAGCATCACCACCAGCCAACCCAGCCACAGCATCGGCCACAGCATCGCTGCCAGGCCTTTCAGCCCACACATCATCCCCAATCCAGCCAAAAACAGTATTGCCAGGCACAGCAGCCAGTAGAGGAGAATTCAGAAGCCAGGTGAGAGGTGTCTACCATATTAAGGGGGCATTCTGCCTATTTATGTGAAATGCTGTCTATTTATGTGCCTCATGACTGCTGAATTTGTCTTGTAGGGAGCCTCATGATTTGTTGGGGGCCTCAAGATTGCTGAATTTGTCTTGTTGGGGGCCTCATGATTTGTTGGGGGCCTCATGATTGCTGAATTTGTCTTGTTGGGGTCCTCACGAATGCTGAATTTGTCATGTCGGGGGCCTCACGATTGCCTAATTTGTCATGTTGGGGGCCTCATGATCGCTGAATTTGTCTTGTTGGGGGCCTCATGATTGCTGAATTTGTCTTGTTGGAGGCCTCATGATTGCTGAATTTGCCTTGATAGGGGCCTCACAATTGCTGAATTTGTCTTGATGGGGGGCCTCATGATTGCTGAATTTGTCTTGTTGGGGGTCACATGATTGCTAACTGCGAGACTATAGGAAAAGCTGAATCCTCATCATATGAGACAATAGCATTAAACCTACTTTTTTAGCTTTTTAAAACAGAAAATAGAACTGGGAGGTTCTAAAAAATTGAATACATTTTTCAGGAGTAGGATGGATGAAACTGTTTATCTTCACAGTTTTTTTTCAACTTGGATTTTCCATAATGTTTATGTATGAGTTAAAAAGTTTGTACAGTATTTAGTTTAAATTGCTGTTGCCACTTTACGATAGATAAGTGACTTTTGGGTTGCAGTTTGGGCACTCGGCCTCCAAAAGGTTCGCCACCACTGCCCTATTCTAATGTCCCACCATTGCTAGATTCATGTAAATTTGTCTCCACCCATTACCACACCCACAGTCTGGTCCATGGCCCACCCATTTTTCAGTGCAGCACGCCAAGCGCGCCGCACAACGTGACCCTCATATTTTTCGGCGCGCTAGCTGCAGTATGCTGAATTCTGCTGCCTACAGTATGTACAGTATACGCTGTTCTCTAGTGCCTGCACTGTGTGCTGATCTACCTCCAGTGTGTACAGTATAAGGTGTTACTCTGTGCCTTTACTGATTGTAAACCAGCAGTATTGTATGCTGATCCCTGCTACTTTCAGTATGTACAGTATTAGCTGTAAAGCCTGGTACACACATACAATTTTGATTAGTCAATTTTAGCTCTGTTCATCAAATTCATTGTCTGTTGGCCCACTTACTGCACGGGGGTGGTAAAATTGGTCAGTGATTGACCAATCAAAATTGTATGTGCATATACAGCTTTGATCTATGTCTATACTGATTGTAAATTATCTAAATAAAGGACAGGGGACTCCATCCAATATTTCGATGGGCAGGCCTGTTATCTGTAGCTTACACCGCTGCTAAGTTCATGTACATTTGGCCCCACCCATGGCCACGCCCACTCACCTCATGGCCACACGCGTTTTTGCCGCCGCATGTACCCCCCACCTAGTGCCCACAGGTGACCCTAGAAACGCCCCTGATAGTATTGTTTGAAAGGAATAAATATGGTAGCCTCCATATTGTTCTCCCTTCAGTTGTCCTTTAAGCTAATCCCTAAAGATTCACATTTACAGTAAAGCTTGTATATCCAACCACACGTACATATTCAAAAGTTTTACAACAAAGGAACAAGTCTTTATGTAAGAGATAGCAGCTGGTTCATCCTTAACCACTTGAGGACCGTAGGCTTTACCCCCCTTAAGGACCAGACCCTTTTTTTCCATGCAGACCACTGCAGCTTTCATGGTTTATTGCTCGCTCATACAACCTACCACCTAAATGAATTTTGGCTCCTTTTCTTGTCACTAATAAAGCTTTCTTTTGGTGCTATTTGATTGCTGCTGCGATTTTTACTTTTTATTATATTCATCAAAAAAGACATGAATTTTGTCAAAAAAATGATTTTTTTTAACTTTCTGTGCTGACCAGGGGCGTAGCAATAGGCCCTGCAGCGCCTGCGCCCGCGGGGGGGCCCCGGGGGGGCCCGGCCCCCCGTGGGGCCCGCTCGGGGCCGTTTTTTGGGGGCTGGAGGGGTGGCAGCATGAGGGGAAAGCCTTGCCCACAGTCGGCGGGGAGAGGGGAAGTTCCCCCCTCTCCCTCACCTCGGGGCTCTCCCCTCTGCGCTCCCCTCCAGCTAGTGAATGTGTGTGGGCAGCGGGCAGCGGCGGCGGGATACATACCTTCTTCCTTGCGTTCCATCGCCGCCTTCTCGCTCTAGCGGCTGACGTCACTTCCGGAAGCGGAAGTGACGTCAGCCGCTAGAGCGAGAAGGCGGCGATGGAACGCAAGGAAGAAGGTATGTATCCCGCTGCTGCCCGCTGCCCGCTGCCCACACACATTGAAATTCTGCAGGGGGATTTTCAGGTGTCTGCTGCCCACATTACGATTTTCAGGTGCCTGCTGCCCACATTACGATTTTCAGGTGTCTGCTGCCCACATTACGATTTTCAGGTGTCTGCTGCCCACATTACGATTTTCAGGTGCCTGCTGCCCACATTACGATTTTCAGGTGTCTGCTGCCCACATTACGATTTTCAGGTGTCTGCTGCCCACATTACGATTTTCAGGTGTCTGCTGCCCACATTACGATTTTCAGGTGCCTGCTGCCCACATTACGATTTTCAGGTGTCTGCTGCCCACATTACGATTTTCTGGTCACTGCTGCCCACATTACGATTTTCTGGTCACTGCTGCCCACATTACGATTTTCAGGTCACTGCTTCCCACATTGCGATTTTCAGGTGTCTGCTGCCCACATTACGATTTTCAGGTGTCTGCTGCCCACATTATGATTTTCAGGTGTCTGCTGCCCACATTACGATTTTCTGGTCACTGCTGCCCACATTGCGATTTTCTGGTCACTGCTGCCCACATTACGATTTTTAGGTGTCTGCTGCCCACATTGCGATTTTCAGGTGCCTGCTGCCCACATTACGATTTTCAGGTGTATGCTGCCCACATTAAGATTTTCTCGTGACTGCTGCCCACATTGTGATTTTCAGGTGTCTGCTGCCCACATTACGATTTTCTGGTGACTGCTGCCCACATTACGATTTTCAGGTGCCTGCTGCCCACATTACGATTTTCAGGTGTCTGCTGCCCACATTACGATTTTCTGGTCACTGCTGCCCACATTGCGATTTTCTGGTCACTGCTGCCCACATTGCGATTTTCAGGTGTCTGCTGCCCACATTACGATTTTCAGGTGTCTGCTGCCCACATTACGATTTTCAGGTGTCTGCTGCCCACATTATGATTTTCAGGTGTCTGCTGCCCACATTGCGATTTTCAGGTGTCTGCTGCCCACATTACGATTTTCAGGTGCCTGCTGCCCACATTACGATTTTCAGGTGCCTGCTGCCCACATTACGATTTTCAGGTGTCTGCTGCCCACATTACGATTTTCAGGTGTCTGCTGCCCACATTACGATTTTCTGGTGTCTGCTGCCCACATTACGATTTTCAGGTGTCTGCTGCCCACATTGCGATTTTCTGGTGTCTGCTGCCCACATTACGATTTTCTGGTGTATGCTGCCCACATTAGGATTTTCTGGTGACTGCTGCCCACATTGCGATTTTCTGGTGACTGTTGCTCACATTGCGATTTTCTGGTGACTGCTGCCCACATTGCGATTTTCTGGTGACTGCTGCCCACATAAGGATTTTCTGGTGACTGCTGCCCACATTAGGATTTTCTGGTGACTGCTGCCCACATTATGAAATTCTGGTGACTGACTGCTGCCCACATTATGATTTTCTGGTGAACTCTGCCCACATTATGATTTTCTGGTGAACGCTGCCCACATTACGATTGTCTGGTGAATGCTGTCCACGTTACAATTTTCTGGTGACTGGTGCCCACATTACGATTTTCTGGTGAACTCTGCCCACATTATGATTTTCTAAAGGCCCACATTACGATTTTCTGGTGAACTCTGCCCACATTACGATTTTCTGGCCCATATTACGATTGTCTGGTAAAATGCTGCCCACTTTATAATTAATTTACAGTGAAACGCTGCCCCATTACGATTATTTGGCACCTATGGGGGGGGGGGCCCATCCAAATATTCGCAGGGGGGCCCAGTGATTTCTAGTTACGCCCCTGGTGCTGACATTTTTTAAATAAAGTAAAATTTCTGTATACATGCAGCACGAAAAATGTGGACAAACATGTTTTTGATTAAAAAAAAACATTCAGCCTATATTTATTGGTTTGGGTAAAAGTTATAGCGTTTACAAACTATGGTGCAAAAAGTGAATTTTCCCATTTTGTAGCATCTCTGACTTTTCTGACCACCTGTCATGTTTCATGAGGGGCTAGAATTCCAGGATAGTATAAATACCCCCCAAATGACCCCATTTTGGAAAGAAGACATCCTAAAGTATTCACTGAGAGGCATAGTGAGTTCATAGAAGATATTATTTTTTGTCACAAGTTAGCCGGAAAATGACAGTTTGTGACAAGAAAAAAAAAAAAACGTTTCCATTTCTGCTAACTTGTGACAAAAAAAAAATGAAATCTGCCACGGACTCACCATGCCCCTCTCTGAATACCTTGAAGTGTCTACTTTCCAAAATGGGGTCATTTGTGGGGTGTGTTTACTGTCCTCGCATTTTGGGGGGTGTTAATTTGTAAGCACCCCTGTAAAGCCTAAAGGTGCTCATTGGACTTTGGGCCCCTTAGCGCAGTTAGGCTGCAAAAAAGTGCCACACATGTGGTATTGCCGTACTCAGGAGAAGTAGTATAATGTGTTTTTGGGTGTATTTTTACACATACCCATGCTGGGTGGGAGAAATATCTCTGTAAATGACGATTGTTTGATTTTTTTTTACACACAATTGTCCATTTACAGAGATATTTCTCCCACTCAGCATGGGTATGTGTAAAAATACACACCACAACACATTATACTACTTCTCCTGAGTACGGCGATACTACATGCGTGGCACTTTTTTGCACCATAACTGCGCTAAGGGGCCCAAAGTCCAATGAGTACCTTTAGGATTTCACAGGTCATTTTTGTTTCAAGACTACTCCTCACGGTTTTGGGCCCCTAAAATGCCAGGGCAGTATAGGAACCCCACTAATGACCCCATTTTAGAAAGAAGACACCCCAAGATATTCCGTTAGGAGTATGGTGAGTTCATAGAAGATTTTATTTTTTGTCACAAGTTAGCGGAAATTGATTTTAATTGGTTTTTTTTTCACAAAGTGTCATTTTCCGCTAATTTGTGACAAAAAATAAAATCTTCTATGAACTCACCATACTCCTAACGGAATACCTTTGGGTGTCTTCTTTCTAGAATGGGGTCATTTGTGGGGTTCCTATACTGCGCTGGCATTTTAGGGGCCCTAAACCGTGAGGAGTAGTCTTGAAACCAAATGTCGCAAAATGACCTGTGAAATCCTAAAGGTACTCATTGGACTTTGGGCCCCTTAGCGCACTTAGGGTGTAAAAAAGTGCCACACATGTGGTACCACCGTACTCAGGAGAAGTAGTATAATGTGTTTTGGGGTGTATTCTTAAACATACCCATGCTGGGTGGGAGAAATATCTCTGTAAATGACAATTGTTTGATTTTTTTTACACACAATTGTCAAATTACAGAGATATTTCTCCCACTCAGCATGGGTATGTGTAAAAATACACCCCAAAACACATTATACTACTTCTCCTGAGTACGGCGATACCACATGTGTGGCACTTTTTTGCACCATAACTGCGCTAAGGGGCCCAAAGTCCAATGAGTACCTTTAGGATTTCACAGATCATTTTTGTTTCAAGACTACTCCTCACGGTTTAGGGTCCCTAAAATGCCAGGGCAGTATAGGAACCCCACTAATGACCCCATTTTAGAAAGAAGACACCCCAAGGTATTCCATTAGGAGTATGGTGAGTTCATAGAAGATTTTATTTTTTGTCACAAGTTAGCGGAAATTGATTTTAATTGTTTTTTTTCACAAAGTGTCAATTTCCGCTAATTTGTGACAAAAAACAAAATCTTCTATGAACTCACCATACTTAACGGAATACCTTTGGGTATCTTCTTTCTAGAATGGGGTCATTTGTGGGGTTTCTATACTGCCCTGGCATTTTAGGGGCCCTAAACCGTGAGGAGTAGTCTTGAAAGCAAATGTCGCAAAATGACCTGTGAAATCCTAAAGGTACTCATTGGACTTTGGGCCCCTTAGCGCACTTGGGTGTAAAAAAGTGCCACACATGTGGTACCACCGTACTCAGGAGAAGTAGTATAATGTGTTTTGGGGTGTATTTTTACACATACCCATTCTGGGTGGGAGAAATATCTCTGTAAATGACAATTGTTTGATTTTTTTTTACACACAATTGTCCATTTACAGGGAGATTTCTCCCACCCAGCATGGGTATGTGTAAAAATACACCTCAAAACACATTATACTACTTCTCCTGAGTACGGCGATACCACATTTGTGACACTTTTTTGCAGCCTAGGTGCGCTAAGGGGCCCAACGTCCTATTCACAGGTCATTTTGAGGCATTTGTTTTCTAGACTACTCCTCACGGTTTAGGGCCCCTAAAATGCCAGAGCAGTATAGGAACCCCACAAGTGACCCCATTTTAGAAAGAAGACACCCCAAGGTATTCCGTTAGGAGTATGGCGAGTTCATAGAAGATTTTATTTTTTGTCACAAGTTAGTGAAAAATGACACTTTGTGGAAAAAAACAATAAAAATCAATTTCCGCTAACTTTTGACAAAAAATAAAATCTTCTATGAACTCGTCATACACCTAACAGAATACCTTGGGGTGTCTTTATTCTAAAATGGGGTCACTTGTGGGGTTCCTATACCGCCCTGGCATTTTACGGGCCCAAAACCGTGAGTAGTCTGGAAACCAAATGTCTCAAAATGACTGTTCAGGGGTATAAGCATCTGCAAATTTTGATGACAGGTGGTCTATGAGGAGGCGAATTTTGTGGAACCGGTCATAAGCAGGGTGGCCTTTTAGATGACAGGTTGTATTGGGCCTGATCTGATGGATAGGAGTGCTAGGGGGATGACAGGAGGTGATTGATGGGTGTCTCAGGGGGTGGTTAGAGGGGAAAATAGATGCAATCAATGCACTGGGGAGGTGATCGTAAGGGGGTCTGAGGGGGATCTGAGGGTTTGGCCGAGTGATCAGGAGCCCACACGGGGCAAATTAGGGCCTAATCTGATGGGTAGGTGTGCTAGGGGGTGACAGGAGGTGATTGATGGGTGTCTCAAGGTTGTGATTAGAGGGGGGAATAGATGCAAGCAATGCACTAGTGAGGTGATCAGGGCTGGGGTCTGAGGGCGCTCTGAGGGTGTGGACAGGTGATTAAGTGCCCTAGGGGCAGATAGGGGTCTAATCTGATGGGTAGCAGTGACAGGGGGTGATTGATGGGTAATTAGTGGGTGTTTAGGGTAGAGAACAGATATAAACAATGCACTTGGGAGGTAATCTGACGTCGGATCTGTGGGCGATCTATTGGTGTGGGTGGGTGATCAGATTGCCCGCAAGTGGCAGGTTAGGGGGTGATTGATGGGTGGCAGTGACAGGGGGTGATTGATGGGTGGCAGTGACAGGGGGTGATTGATGGGTGATTGACAGGTGATTGACAGGTGATCAGTGGGTTATTACAGGGAAGAACAGATGTAAATAATGCACTGGCGAATTGATAAGGGGGGGTCTGAGGGCAATCTGAGCGTGTAGGCGGGTGATTGGGTGCCCGCAAGGGGCAGATTAGGGTCTGATCTGATCGGTAACAGTGACAGGTGGTGATAGTGGGTGATTGATGGGTGATTAATGGGTAATTAGTGGGTGTTTAGGGTAGAGAACAGATGTAAACAATGCACTTGGGAGGTGATCTGACGTCGGTTCTGCGGGCGATCTATTGGTGTGGGTGGGTGATCAGATTGCCCGCAAGGGGCTGGTTAGGGGCTGATTGATGGGTGGCAGTGACAGGGGATGATTGATGAGTGGCAGTGACAGGGGGTGATTGATGGGTGATTGACAGGTGATCAGTGGGTTATTACAGGGAAGAACAGATGTAAATAATGCACTGGCGAATTGATAAGGGGGGGGGGTCTGAGGGCAATCTGAGCGTGTAGGCGTGTGATTGGGTGCCTGCAAGGGGCAGCTTAGGGTCTGATCTGATGGGTAACAGTGATAGGTGGTGATAGGGGGTGATTGATGGGTGATTTATGGGTAATTAGTGGGTGTTTAGGGTAGAGAACATATGTAAACAATGCACTTGGGAGGTGATCTGACGTCGGATCTGCGGGCGATCTATTGGTGTGGGTGGGTGATCAGATTGCCCGCAAGGGGCTGGTTAGGGGCTGATTGATGGGTGGCAGTGACAGGGGGTGATTGATGGGTGGCAGTGACAGGGGGTGATTGATGGGTGATTGACAGGTGATTGACAGGTGATCAGTGGGTTATTACAGGAAAGAACAGATGTAAATAATGCACTGGTGAATTGATAAGGGGGGGTCTGAGGGCAATCTGAGCGTGTAGGCGTGTTATTGGGTGCCCGCAAGGGGCAGATTAGGGTCTGATCTGATGGGTAACAGTGACAGGTGGTGATAGGGGGTGATTGATGGGTGATTTATGGGTAATTAGTGGGTGTTTAGGGTAGAGAACAGATGTAAACACTGCACTTGGGAGGTGATCTGATGTCGGATCTGCGGGCGATCTATTGGTGTGGGTGGGTGATCAGATTGCCCGCAAGGGGCAGGTTAGGGGCTGATTGATGGGTGGCAGTGACAGGGGGCGATTGATGGGTGATTGATAGGTGATCAGTGCGTTATTACAGGGGGGATAGAGGCATACAGTACACAGGGGGGGGAATCTGAGGGGTGAGGGGGTGATCAGGAGGGAGCAGGGGGCAGTTTAGGGAATTAAAAAAAATAGTGTCGACAGATAATGACAGGGAGTGATTGATGGGTGATTAGGGGGGTGATTGGGTGCAAACAGGGGTCTGGGGGGTGGGCAGGGGGTGGGGGGGTCTGAGTGGTGCTGTGGGCAATCAGGGGGCAGGGGGGGGGAAATCAGTGTGCTTGGGTGCAGACTAGGGTGGCTGCAGCCTGCCCTGGTGGTCCCTCGGACACTGGGACCACCAGGAGGGAAGGAGGCAGCCTGTATAATAGGCTTTGTATACATTACAAAGCCTATTATACGCATGGATCGGTGGAGATTTGTATTCCTCCGCCCGCCGGCGCTGCTAAGTGGCCGGCGAGCTGGAGGCTAAATCCCCGGCCATCGATCCCCGGCGGATGACACTGCGGATGACACGATCGCTCCGCCCATGCCCGTACAAGGACCGCCGCCTCTGTGCATGCGGGATCCACTTTCCGGCCGCCCCTGTGCAGTGGGCGGTCGGCAAGTGGTTAAGGGCCGTTCTCACTGCAGTGATTTGCGGCAATTCTGGCGCGATCGTGATACAGTGCTTATAAAAGGCTGATTGCGATTTCTCTGAATTGCGGAAGCGTGAGCAGTGATTTTACTGCCCTAATCGCTGTAAAATCACCCGTAAAAAATGGTAGCGCTAAGCGCTGCCGTTTTGCAATTTATAGTGTGAATGGGCCCTAAGATTGCATATTGCAAACTATTAATTAGTTTAATCAGAATCTGAGGACGTGCCCGCAACTGGGTCATGAATGGGGTTTGACACAAAAACAGCTCAGGTGAAACTGTTAAATGATTCTAGACTGACATAGTTGTAATCTACTAGTGCTGGTCGCTGTGCTACTCTGACAGGATGTAGGTTCCAACTATTCACCAATGCGTACTCTCTCTGTCCTTTCAGGTCATGCCACTGTTCCATCGCTGCACCCGCTTGCTCTGTCTGGCTCCTGACATCGTAATTACTGTGAGCCAATCACAGTAGTCACAGGACACAATAGGGAAAGGAAGGCTCTGGTTCTTAAAGAACCTTTGTCGCTAAAATGTTAAAATTTTATTACATGTAAACATATGCAAATAAGAAGTATGTTTCTTCCAGAGTAAAATGAACCATAAATTACTTTTCTCCTATGTTGGACATTACTGACCAATTTTGGACTAGCCCATCTTCTCATAGGGGGGTTCTCAGGGTTTTCATTATTATTAAAAGCACTTAGTAAATGGCAGTTGCTCCATCCAACTGCCAAAAAGTGTGCAGCGAGCAGGGAGGCTAGCCAGCATCTTTGTATAAATCTTTTTCAGGGAATGTCTTTATAAAGAATAAAGGCCATGCTGAGAATCCCCTATGGAGAGATAGACTAGCCCAAAATATGTTGGTAATGTCAGATTTCTAATACTTACTGTAAGTGACAGCAACATAGGAGAAAAGTAATTTATCAACTCATTTTACTCTGGAAGACATAAACTTATTTGTATGTGTTATAAATTTTAAGATTTTCGCGGTTTCCTCTTTAAGGGGCCAGAGCTACCTGGTCCTGGAAAGGTAAACATTTTTACAAGATTTATACTGACATAGATACAATTTAACATGTTAAGTTTTCATAATAATGCGTGTCTGTTTTCTGTAAAACATATTAATGCATTTAACAATATGAATAAAAAGAGGTCTTTTTTTTTTTGTTGTTGTTTTTTTTTTTTTGCACATACACTAAAACTTACCTCTCCAATCATGCCATTCCAAGTACCATTGATCTTTTTGCCATGTTTGCCATTAGTCACTAGATAAAGGTCATAGGTGAATTTTACAGTCTTGGCTATTTTCTTCAAGATATCTATGCAGAAACCCTTGCAGCATCTCTTGATGTAGTTTCCACCTTCTTCTGTACGGTTCCTAATGAACAAACAAGATCTACATTAGTTGTAGTATACGTGTGTGTGTGTGTGTGTGTGTGTGTGTGTGTGTGTGTGTGTGTGTGTGTGTGTGTGTGTGTGTGTGTGTGTGTGTGTGTGTGTGTGTGTGTGTGTGTGTGTGTGTGTGTGTGCAGAGGCGGCCTTAGAGTATGCGGGTCCTGGAGCGAGAGTCATATGCGGGGCCTAGAGACATATGTTGTGGATGCGCACACACGCACGCACACACACTGTGGAAACGCACGCACACACTGTGGAAACACACACTCTGTATAGGTTAGATAGGTAGGTGCCCTGCAGTATAGTTTAGAAAGGTAGGTGCCTGCAGTATAGGTTAGATAGGTAGGTGCTCCGCAATATAGAATAGATAGGTGCCTGCAGTACAGATTAGATAGGTAGGTGCTCTGCAGTATAGATTAGATAGGTGCCCCGCAGTATAGATTATAGATGCCTGCAGTATAGATTATAGGTACTTCGCAATATAGATGGTAGGTGCCTCGCAGTATAGATGATACGTGCCCCGCAGTATAGATGATAGGTGCCCCGCAGTATAGATGATAGGTGCCCCGCAGTATAGATGATGGGTGCCCCGCAGTATAGATGATGGCAGTATAGATGATAGGTGCCCCACAGTATAGATGATAGGTGCTCCGCAGTATAGATGATGGGTGCCCCGCAGTATAGATGATGGGTGCCCCGCACTATAGATGATGGGTGCCCCGCAGTATAGATTAGATAGGTGCCCTGCAGTATAGATTAGATAGGTGCCCTGCAGTATAGATTAGATAGGTGCCCCGCAGTATAGATTAGATTGGCAAGTGGCTGCAGGGGTGGGGAGAGCGGGCATTGAAGTTAAAACCCACATTTCTTCTGCCGATCATTGCATCTTCCATCTCCTTCCTGTCCTGGCATCTGTGTATTGGTAACAGCGCCCCCTGTGGTGACATGCGGTCACGTCATCACAGGGGGCGCTGTTACCAATACGTCAGATGCAGGGAGAGGAGGAGATGGAAGCTGCGATGATCAGCAGAAAAAATGTGAGCTTTAACTATGCCTGCTCCCCCCACTGCCGCAGAGAGTGCGGGGCCTCTTCAGGTGCGGGCCTGGGGCGATTGCCCCACTTGCCACCACCAAGGGCCGGCTCTGGTGCGTGCGTGTGTGTGTGTGTGTGTGTGTGTGTGTGTGTGTGTGTGTGTGTGTGTGTGTGTCGCGTGTGTGTGTGATCAATTTTACTACTTCCATGTACTATAAGGGTCAACAGATATTGAATACGATGATTTCCTGTTGCCAACCTTGCCTTGTACCTTGACTACACTTTGCCTTGCCGCCTGGATTGACCTTTGCTTGACACGGTCAGAGGCGTATCTAGGTAAAATGGTGCCCATGGCAAACACAAAAACTGCGCCCCCCATCAGAGCCCCCTGAATAGCCACAACCTTACCCCTAGAGCTTCCGGAATAGCGTGGCAGCGAAACTTCATACTTTGCCCCGTTCTGGCAGTGGGACAAGTCCTCTTTACTTCCCACATCAGTGTAGCAGCGCCACGCAACCTATCACCTTGGGGCTCCGAATGCAAGTCAAGTCAAGGTGCAGTGTCCAGAGTCGCAACAGTGCTAGGCTACACAGCGCAGTTACACTGAAGAGGAAGTGAAGAGGTCCTGTCCCTGCCACGAATGAAGTAAAGTATGAAACTCAGCTGCCACTCTACTCTGCAAGCTATGTAGGTGGTGGGGACAGGAGTTGCACACATGCGGGTGGGGGGAGGGGAGCAGGGACACAGCACGCAAGGCAGCATTTATATTTTCTAGCCCCTGCAGGTGGGGGCGGGCGGAGTGTTTGTCGCAGCGTATTTTTTTTTTTTACATTAACTTTTTATTGAATTTTAAGGTGATAACAAATTATGCAGTTATAGAACAAATCTGAAGTTGTGATATTTCCAGTATAAGGCATTACATTTGCAGATGGATGCATAACAATGTATACAAAACATTATGACAGGGATAGCAGGGATAGTTATGTTAGGGCTAGTGGGGTGTATTAACTTAAACCGTTTCCCTTCTGTCTATAGGAGTCTAAGTTCACTTGAGAGTTACTAGGCAGTATAAATCATATCAAACATGGGCTGGGATTAGAGTCCGGTCCCGCTCATTAACTTGGCCTCTACGGCTGAGTAGGACTTGGCCTCTCCAGGCCATGTTACAGGGAGTCTCCAGAGTGAGGCTTCCTGTACTTGAGTTGAATTAACATTTTCCTCGTGTGTATTTCAATGTCTATAGCAGTTGGGGGGAGATTGGGTAAACGGGTCAGCTTGATAGCCCATTAGTCTGTATGTAGGTTATGGTAAGTGTTGCCTTGCAGATAGATTTAGGTTCGGTTGTGGGAGATATCTGGACTTAACACTTATGATGCATCTGTAGGGGAGAGTTATAGATGTAGCTAACCTATATTAACAAAAACAATGAGTCCAACGGGGACTTCAACCATAGATGTAGACGTGCGCTGGATGGGGAATTGGTCTGCTAGTGCTCATAGTAGAAAAGGGGCTTCCAAGAGTCTGGGATTGATCTATTCCGATTCTTAGGGCATAGTTTGGCTGAGAGTTTAAGTTCCATTATCAGGTTGTTGGAAATTTTGGTAATTAATTGTGTCACATTCAAAGGTTCCGTAGATTTCCAGTTAGTGGTAATTGTGCTTTGGGCTACCATGATAATATGACATATTATAAATTGATGGGGCTTTCCAATCTTCTCAAGATCCAGAAGGAGTAATGCTAATTGTGGGGTGAGGCGGAATTTTGTAGAATAATGTCTACAGATTATTAATTCAATTGAGTTCCAAAGTTCGGCTACTAGGGGGCATTCCCAAAGCATATGCATTAGGGTACCTATTTCTTTGTTACATTTCCAGCATATGTTGGATGTGGATTGAGAGAAAGTGGCTAATTTTCTAGGGGTGATGTACCACCTATATAATGTTTTTTGGTATTGTTCCCAGTGGGTGTTGCATTTGGAATAGGTAAGTAAAAGTTTATTTGCTCTAATAATTTGTTCTGGTAGGATATGGATCTGGAGGTCATATGACCAGGTTTGTAGGTATTTCTGAATAGGCGATGTATTTGTGTGTAAGAGCTTGTTGTACCAGATGGAAATGCCTCCTTTTGCCTGTATCTTGGAATTAAGGAGAGTGACTATATGGTCATGCTGTTTGGGTATAGTGATTTTTTTTGATCTGAGAAGACTGGAAATCCTCAAATAGGAGAACATCATTGAATTTGGGAGTTTATGTTGAGTTTGAAGTTGTGAGAATGGCTTTATATGAGAATTGTCATATAAGTCATTTAGGAATGGAACTCCTCTGCTTACCCAGTCTAGAACCTGAAAATCAGGAATCATTACCTGTATAGTGGATATAGGAATTTTAATGTGTAGGGAATGTTGGGTCTCAGGGGGATACTTACAAAAATGCTCCCATGAAAGAAGAGTAGATTGAATGGTAGGGAATTCAGATTTGGGGGGCTTATGTTTAAGGAGGATACTGGCAAGGAGGTCTCGGAGCGAAAGGTTTAATATTCCACCTTCCTGAGACAGCCACACTTTATCTGGGGGTTTGGACCACCATTGTCGAGCTGATTCAAGGTTGGCAGCATGGTAGTAATTCTCAATATTGGGAAGGCCCATTCCTCCTGTATGCTTAGGATATATCATGGTGTTGTAGGAAACTCTGGCTTTTTTCCCTCCCCAAATAAATTGGTTAATGATTTTTTTAATGTCATTAAAATACGATTTGGGTAGAGGGATTGTTAGGGTTCTTAACATGTAGAGAATTTTTGGCAATACAAACATTTTAAATGCCACGATTTTTCCTGACCAAGAAAGAATAAATGTTGCTAGATTTTGGCAGTCTTTTTTGACTTCTGCTAGTAGGGGTATATAGTTTTCTTTGAAAAGGTCTGATGAGAGACGAGTAAGTTGAATGCCAAGGTATTGGACTGACGTGTCTGCCCAGGGGAATGGGAAGGAGGCCTGTAGCGATAGTTTGAGTTCTGGGGAGATATTCAACCCAAGTACGTATGATTTAGATTTATTTAATTTGTAGTATGATGCTAGCGCAAAATCTTCTAGTTCTTTCATGACTGCGGGTAGTGACATTTGTAGGTCTGTAAGGGTTAAAGCCACATCATCCGCAAATAAGCTGATAGTGTGGGTTGAGTCCTTCATTTTAATTCCTCGTATTCCAGCATTCTGCCTAATCCTCTGGGCAACCGTCTCCATTAAAAGTACAAATATAATGGGCGAAAGGGGGCACCCTTGTCGGGTTCCATTAGTAATCTCAAATCTGTCAGAGAGGAAACCTGCTGCATTCACTCTTGCTGATGGTGATGAGTACAGAGACATTATAGCAGTTACTATCGGTCCTTCAAGTCCAAACTTATGTAGAGTGGCTTCTAAGAATCCCCAGTGGACCCTGTCGAATGCCTTCTCCGCATCCAATGTTAGGAGGAGAGAAGGCATCCGACAGAGCTCCACGTATTTAAGAGCTTCTTCTGGTGCTATCTGGAGCTTGTCTACCCCGCGTGAAGCCCACCTGGTCAGGCGCTATTAGATCTGGGGTGATTTTCATCAGGCGGTTAGCGATTAGTTTTGCGTACAACTTAATGTCTGAATTTAATAGGGAAATTGGTCTGTAATTAGCGGTATGTTGTTGTTCCTTCCCCGGTTTCGGTATAACTGATATGGTAGCTTCTAAGTATTCTGAAGGTATTTTTTGGCCTGTTAGAAATGAATTGAAAAGGGCAGTTAATTTAGGAGTTAGGATCTCTACAAAAGTACAGTAGTATTCGTTATTGAATCCATCGGGGCCTGGGGCTTTGTTCTTTTTTAATGTTTTAATTGTGCGAAAAATTTCGTCCTCAGAGAATGGGGTATTTAATTTATCTAAATGTGTTGGTGATAGTGAGGGTAGGTTAATTGATCCTAAATACTCATTGATAATATCCTGGGTTGGTTGGGGAGTAGTTTTGTCAAGGTTTAGATTATATAATTGTTTGTAGAATTCAGCAAATGCATCTGCTATTAATTTTGGGTTATTAATTTTCTGGTTGGATATCGGGTGGATTACCGACTGTATCTTAGATTTTGCCTGTCTGTGTTTAATTAAATTAGCTAGTAAGGTACTGGCTTTGTTATTTTGAGAGTATCTGGTTAGATTGAGTTTTTGTAGGTTGTGTTCATATTTATAAAGGAGTAGCTGGCGAAGTTCTTGTCGCAAATTAAAAAGTTTTTGGTATGTTTGTTGGTCTGGGGACTGCTTGTGAGCTTTTTCTAAGTTGCCAATCTGCAAGAGGATTGAGTTCATGATAGTTTGTTGTTCTCTTTTGATTCTAGAGCCTAGCCTGATAAACATGCCTCTGATATACGCCTTATGTGCTGACCATATTGATGTCAAGCGGACTTCAGGCGATGTATTATTAATAAAGAATTCTTTCATATTCTCTGATATCTTCTTTATATTGGTGGGATTTAATAAGATTGAAGTATTCAACTTCCACTGGTTAGGTTTTGGAGTCAGAGCGCCATCTTCTATACTTATATGGACCGGAGCATGGTCAGACCATGTTATATGTCCTATGGAGGACTCCATCACTCTCTGTAGAAGTATTTTATCTGTTAAAAAATAGTCAATTCTCGAATATGTTCTATGTACTGAGGAAAAGTATGTGTAATCTATTTCTGAAGAGTGATGGATCCTCCAGGGGTCATACAAATTGTGCCAGTTTATGGTTTTGTCTATGAGGGGAAGTTTAGCCTTATTTTTACATGTTGAGTCGACTTTATTAATGCAAATATTAAAATCTCCTCCCACTAGCAGAAGACCTTGTTTAACTAATTCAACTTTCTTCATTATTTTTTGTAGAAAGGTTTTTTGGGCAGTATTCGGGGCGTAGAGAGTGACTAAGGTCAATAATTGGTCATTGACATAACCTACAAAAATAATGTATCTGCCTCCTTCGTCTGTTATGGTCGTAATTGGTAAGACTGTGAGATTTTTGTGAAAGGCAAGCAGTACCCCTCTCTTTTTTTTCTTGAAAGTGCTGTGGATACGTAAAGGAAAGAGGGGGTTGGAGCAATATTTAGTGGCTGACTCAAGAAGGTGGGTTTCTTGGACCATTAAGATTTGTGTGGCCTGTTGTTTAGCATCTCTCCACAATAGATTCCTTTTAAAAGGAGAGTTTAACCCCCTGACGTTGATAGATGAAATTTTGATTTTAGGAGGTAGGGACATATTTGTGGATAGTGATATAGGTAGAATTTAAGCCCTGGGAACTAAATGTACTGGTGAGATGCATCTTGTTCTTAATAGTAACAGACTCTTGAATATTAATATAATAAACATCATAGAAATGATAAGTGTGGAGTTCAAGCCTCCACCACCCATTGCACTGTAGATAGCGTACCATATATATATACTTATGCCTATATAATAACGAAATTGAAATAAAAACACATAACAAATGAAGAATAGTAGAGCAAATGTTCACTGTCCTACTAGGTAGTAGGGGCAGGTATACACCTGTAATCAAAAACCAGGAATTATTATAGAAAGTATCAAACCACAGGTTGGCCATAGACTAAAAGTGCCTTGGCTCAAGATGAAACTGTGCGCCAATCTTGATTTATTTTTGAAGAGAATGGATTCTTTGAGGGTACGGGAGGGACCTCTTGGAGTTGTATGTTCAAGGATTTTAACACCTTGCGACCCGTAGCCACCGAGGGGATAGAATGTTGCTGATCTTGGAAGTGAAAGATTATTTTTGTAGGAAACCCCCATTTGTATGGGATATTAGCTTCTCTCAAGGCGGCTGTTATTGGCTGCAGTGTTTTACGTTGCAGCAGGGTATGTTGTGATAAGTCTGCATAAATCTTGATTTTGTCGTAGGGAGCCGGGAGAGAGCCGTGCTTGCGAGTGTAGTAAAGTAGATTGTCTTTAGCTTGAAAACATAGGTATCGGACAATCACGTCTCTGGGGATGTGGGTGGGTAGGTGTGCAGGCTTTGCGAGACGGTGGGCCCTGTCAATGATGAGCTCCGTTTCAGTGCTATCAGGAAGAGCCGCTTTGGTAAGCTTCTGGATATATGTTTTCAGCTCTTGAGTTGGAATAGTCTCTGGGACCCCTCTAAATTTAATATTATTACGCCTCGATCTGTCCTCCATATCCGCCGATTTGGTCTTAAGCCATTGGATCTCACTGGATTGTACTTCAGATACATCCACTAAAGTATTGTGCTCTCTGACTATGTCTGTAACTATATTTTCAACCTCATCTACTCTCTCCCCTAATGCATTAAGATCAGAGTTCATATTTGAGGTTATTGTGGCGAGATCTGAGAGTAGTGAGGTCCTAAATGAGAGTAAAATGTCTTTAATAAAGGTTTGGGATGCAGCCTGGTCAGATGCAGGGAAGGTTTCAAAAGCTGCCATTCCGTGCAGGGCTATGGTAGGGGATTGGGCAGAGAGGCTAGCAGGGCTCCCGTCTGGCGCAGGGCCTGACGTGCTTACCATTTCTCTGTCAGCGGCTGATTGCAGGCGAGGTTTCGTTCTCGCTGGGCTGCTGGAGGGGGAGAAGTCTTGTGCTTCTAGCGGCTGGATCCCCGCTATACTGTATGCTGCGTCATCGGGTTCAGCAGATCCCGGAGCGGAGCTTTGTGGCTTGTCGGCGCCATCTTGTGAGTCTCGGACGGGCCTTCTCCTCTCCCCGAAGTAATCCGTGAGTTTATGGGGTTTTAGGTTGCCGAACTTCCTCTTTTTCTTTGTGTCCTGGTCAGTCTCCATTTCTCCTTCTGGGTTAGCACCTGCGAGTGCGGATTGGGCCATGCTTTTAGCCGGGTTATGATAGCCAAGGCAGGAGCAAAGAAGTTATGCGACCGTCCTGTCTTCCGTCGCGGCCACGCCCCCCTGTCGCAGCGTATTAAAACACCCGGTTAAAATATCTATCTATCTATCTATCTATCTATCTATCTATCTATCCACACAGGACAAGGATTGGGAGGGGGGGGGGGGGGCGAGGGCTTGAAGACACACTACACAACACACACAACCTGACATCAAAAGACCCTACACTCCAGAAACCACCCCACAACAGAAACTCACAAGGAGAGTACACTGCACTGCAAACACACACACACACACACACACACACACTCTCTCTCTCTCTGACATCACAAGCCCTCCTACACTCCAGAAACACAACATCAGACAGAGATTATACTACATTGTAAAACACACACCGTACACACACACACACACACACAAACACAAACACTCTCTCTCTCTCTCTCTCTCTCTGCCCCATACACAGGGCCGGCCCTAGACTTTTTGCCGCCTGAGGCAAATTTTTTAAAAAATTGCCGCCCCCCCCCCCCCCCCCCCCCCCGTGGGGCCACCGAGCTGGAGGGGGAGCTGGCTGGCAGGACGGGGGTATTGGGCCTAGCGGCGGGGAGGGGGGTCGGACCCCCCCCCCCTCCCTCGCCTGGGTCCCCCGTCCTCCGCTCCCCTCCAGCCTTAAATAGAAGCAGCCGCTATGGGTAAGAGGTACGGGCGGGGAGGACACTCACCTCTTCCCAGCGTGCGCTCCACTGACGTCACTTCCTGCAGCGTTGCAGGAATTGACGCAGTGGAGCGCACGCTGGAACGAGGAAGAGGTGAGTCCTCCCCGCCCGTTCCTCTTACACATAGCGGCTGCTTCTATTTAAGGCTGGAGGGGAGCGAAGGACGGGGGACCCAGGCGAGGGAGGGGGGGGGTCCGACCCCCCTCCCCGCCGCTAGGCCCAATACCCCCGTCCTGCCAGCTACCCCTCCAGCTCGGCGGCCGGCTCCCCGCACCCACGGACGGGCGGGTGCCGCCCCTGGAAATTTGCCGCCTGAGGCAAAAGTTTCACCCCGCCTCATGAGCGGGCCGGCCCTGCCCATACACACCAGAAACCATGAGAGAGACAGTGCTCAGCATCTTCACCATGTAGCATTTAATTACCTTGTAACTGCAGCCCTGTGACTGCCTCTGCGTGCCTGCATTGGCTCTCATACTCACACACTGTGTGTGTCACTGCAGCTCTGCATCCACGCTGTTCTTCCTCTCTAATCCCCTCCCACCCCCATCAGCCCCAGCGGCTCCATCATGTGGCCAATCAGGAGTGGGATAATGCGAGCAGCACAAAGTCACAACTGACAAACATTGCCGGAGTGATCAGGGGGAGAAGGGACGCTATAGCACTGGTGTCAGACACATGTCCTCTTCTCCTACTGTACGGGCTGGGCGCCGGGCAGTCACGGGGGAAATTTAAAAGTAACAGTGCTAACGAAGTTTATGAACGTGGACCTAGGGGGCGATTTTTTTTCTCAGTGATCATGCGCCCCCCTCCTGGGTGATTTACAAGGGGCGCCTATAGCAAGTGCCCCATGTGCACCCCTCTAGATCCGCCTCTGGACACGGTGTAACGATCTGCTAGTGTGTGTGGGCACTAGCAGACAGACAATAAATATACTTTCCCTGAAAGGGTAAAGTCTTACATACAGCGACAGTAGAAGGCAGTACAAACAGATATATATCTGTAGAATGGACAGGCAATCGAGTCGGCAACAGATCAGATTGGTCAGGTACAAAATTGGCAGGCAATAACAAAGTGAGTAATCAGGCCGAGGCCGGCAACTGGTCAGATAGGCAGAGGTACAGAATCGGCAGACTAAATCTAAGTGAGTAAACAGGCAGAGGTCGGCAACAGATCATATTGGCAAGGTACAAAATCGGCAGGCAGAGAGTAGTCAGAAAAACAGGCAGAAGTCAATACACAGGTAATACAATATATAATAGCTGAGCTAGTATGGAATCCCCGGGGTCCTGCCGGTTCAAGCCACACACGGAACTGACTAAGGTCTGAAGCCTTCACTGCGAAGTGTTAGCTAGAGCAGACAGTGAGCAAGCATCAGAACAGAGCTTAAATAGCCCAGGTAAGCAAGAGAACACACCCCCCAGCCACTTCGCCAATCAGGAACCGGAGGTGGAGTCCTGCGTGTCAGCTGACAGCTGATCAGCTGACACGCTTCTTTAGGGCATAAAGGCGTGTAGGTGTTAAGTACCATCTAGTAAATAGTTTTAAACTGGGTAAGCTGAAGCCCAGGATCCCGGATTTTCCAATTATTTAGCCATATTGTGGACCTTTTATCTTTAAGGAGTGGATCAAGTTCCTTCTCCCATTTGGCACAATAGGAAAGGGGGGGGGGGGGGAGAGTGCAGCACTCTGTATATCTCACAAAATCATAAAGTTTGGATAGCTTTTTTTTCCCAGGTTTATGTTTTAAAATAGATGTTTTTCAAAAATGTTTAATTCTTTCCTCACAGGTCCCCTATTAAACTCTATTTTCCGCAAATAACTACAAGCTTGTATTAATCCCCATGTATTTCCCTGTTTTGTTGTTTCCACAATCCCAGGAATCCCTAGGGTCCGATCAACCTTTAAGTTTATAATACGGGTTTCCAGACTTAGTTTGTTCTTATGAAACCATTTATTCTGCATACCCGGGGGGAAGTCTGGATTCTCCCTCAGTGATATAATTGGTGAAATGCATGTATTTTTCTGCCATTTGGAAATTATCCAGTAAAGAGCTTTTAAGGTTGGTTTGGTTAAGGGATCGCTTGATGTCTGGTGATCACGGAAAATATCTGCCCATCACTGGTTGGACATGCACAGTTTTTTTTATCGGCCACAGCCCTTCGGGACCCACCCTCAAAGAAAGCCTCGATTGCCAGGTAGCAGACTACTTGGCCTTAACTGCCAATATCAACACTCTGAGGAGCGATGAACCCCTGGACTATTGGGTGCATAGGCTTGACATGTGGCCAGTGATGCTCGGATACCTTCCGATCATGGATTCAACTGTTTGGCCGTGATTGAAAAAAAAGATCCGGAAAGATGTGATTGATTTCCGGATTTCAGCTGGACTCACAAATTCAACTCAAATTTTTTCCATGAATGAGGCCATCACGTCTAAACACGGCCGTGATCACTGAATAGGGTTTAAGCTATTCTTAAAGCTACCATACATGCTACAATCCCTCAAATTGCATGGATTATAAAGGTGCTAAGGGGCTACAACTTAAACAAAAAAATTCCAAAAAGAACTTAGTTTTTGAGAAAATGGATTTTAAAGTTAAATTAACACTTTAAATGGGGCTATGAATTGGTCATAATTGGTTTTAAACATGGAAATACACTTTAATCAATTGCAGAGGTGATGGCGAGCCCCAATGGCACCTGGCAGTGGTGGTACCACTGGAGGAGGATGAGTGGGTGATGCCACAAAAACACACAGAGAGGTTTTTGTGAAAAAAAAAAATTCTTCGCATCGATAGCAATGACATAGCAGCAAAGTTGTCCGATAAATCAGCCCTAAAATTGTAGCATCCGTGGACCCTGGTGGTTGGAACACAGACTGCTGTTGTCGTTCAATAGTACAACATGAGAGGTGGCAGCAGGAGGACTAAGCAGCATTCTGTGGCAGCACAAAAGAAGAGTATGGCACCTCACTGATGGCACCACAGCACGATAAATAAGCCCAAAAATTGTAGCATCCCTGGACCCTGGTGGTGGGTACACAGACTGCTGTTGTCGTTCAATAATATGACATGAGAGGCGGCAGCAGGAGGACTAAGCAGCACTCTGCGGCAGCACAGAAGAAGAGTATGGCACCTAACTGATGGCACCACAGCACGATAAATAAGCAAAAAATTGTAGCATCCGAGGACCCTGGTGATAGGTACACAGACTGCTGTTGTCGTTCAATACAACATGAGAGGCGCCAGCAGGAGGACTAAGCAACACTCTGCGGTAGCACAGAAGGAGAGTATGGCACCTCACTGATGGCACCACAGCATGACAAATCAGCTAAAAAAATTTAGCATCGCAAAGCTGGATTAAGGCCAAATGGGACCCCAAGCAAAGTTGCAGATTTGTGCCCCCCTCTGAAATATATACACACACACTCTAAATCAGGATAGGAGAAGGAAATAAAATTAGATGCTAGCCATAGGTGTAGGAGCCAGGGGGGTCAACCTAGGCTGGAGGGTGGTGAGAAATCAGGATGGGGTGAAGCAATTCAAATTGAAAAGTTAGATGCAGACAGTGGGTAAAGAAAAGCTCAAGACAAAGTACTCACAAATATGCAATGAAAGCACTCACTGCAGGCATCATATTCTGCAGCTGCCAGTTGTATAGAACCTCTCTACACCTCATTAGTGTTGGGCGAACAGTGTTCGCCACTGTTCGGGTTCTGCAGAACATCACCCTGTTCGGGTGATGTTCGAGTTCGACCGAACACCTGATGGTGTTCGGCCAAACCGTTCGGCCATATGGCCGAACTAAGAGCGTATGGCCGAACGTTCCCCGAACGTTCGGCTAGCGCTGTGATTGGCCGAACGCGTCACGTGGTTCGGACCCGAACGCGCTCTGATTGGCCGAACGGGTCACATGGTTCGGGTAAATAAATACCCGATCCACGTCATTTCTCCGCCATTTGTCTGTGGGTTTAGCTTTGGGTAGGCAGGCAGGGTACTTCTCTCTCCAGCCAGGCTAGCCAGGGTCCCCCCAGTCATTGTGTCGCTGCTGGGAACAGTAGTACACCGCTCACCCACACTATATAGCATTGTGTTTACTGCCACTCTGTGTACACCGCTCACCCACCACTGTATAGCATTGTGTTTACTGCCACTCTGTGTCTCTGCTGGGAACAGTAGTACACCGCTCACCCGCCACTGTATAGGATTGTGCTCTGTGTCGCTGCTGGGAATAGTAGTACACCGCTCACCCGCCACTGTATAGGATTGTGCTCTGTGTCGCTGCTGGGAATAGTACTACACCACTCACCCACCACTGTATAGCATTGTGTTTACTGCCACTCTGTGTCTCTGCTGGGAACAGTAGTACACCGCTCACCCGCCACTGTATAGGATTGTGCTCTGTGTCGCTGCTGGGAATAGTAGTACACCGCTCACCCACCACTGTATAGCATTGTGCTCTGTGTCGCTGCTGGGAACAGTAGTACACCGCTCACCCACCACTGTATAGCATTGTGCTCTGTGTCGCTGCTGGGAATAGTAGTACACCGCTCACCCACCACTGTATAGCATTGTGCTCTGTGTCGCTGCTGGGAACAGTAGTACACCGCTCACCCACCACTGTATAGCATTGTGCTCTGTGTCGCTGCTGGGAATAGTAGTACACCGCTCACCCACCACTGTATAGCATTGTGCTCTGTGTCGCTGCTGGGAATAGTAGTACACCGCTCACCCACCACTGTATAGCATTGTGCTCTGTGTCGCTGCTGGAAATAGTAGTACACCGCTCACCCACCACTGTATAGCATTGTGCTCTGTGTCGCTGCTGGGAATAGTAGTACACCGCTCACCCACCACTGTACTGAAAAATGACATTTTCCGCATTTAAAAGACATGTTTTCCTTTGAAACTTTACAATCAATTTTCTCAAAAACTATAAGCTCTTTTTCAAATATTTTTTTTCCTCTTGTACCCACTCCCAAGGTGCACATACCCTGCAAATTTGGGGTATGTAGCTTGTAAGGAAGCTTTACAAAGCACGAAAGTTCAGGTCCCCATTGACTTCCATTATGTTCGGAGTTCGGCGCGAACACCCGAACATCGCGGCCATGTTCGGCGAACGTTCGCGAACCCGAACATCCAGGTGTTCGCCCAACACTATTCCTCATCCCCGCGCAGTGAGCTGACATTAAGAGCAGAGGGAGGGGTGGGAACTGCACAGTGAGCCCTCTCTCTGTCTGGCCATTTGCAGGGCCGGATTTCTGCAAAGGCCACAAAGGTCACGGCCTAGGGCGGAAAAAAATCAGAAGGATAAAAGGGCGGCAGGACCTGAGAGAGATAAGAGGCTGCATGTCAAAATAAATCATTTCTCCTGCTCCGAAGCGCCCCGGCTTTGCTGCACACACAGTCAGAATTCCAGAGCTCCGTGTATTTTCCTTACTTCGTGGTGTGCGATGAGACAGTGCTATCTACTGAACATACAAGCTTCAGTTTATTGCCAGGGATGAGAGAAACATGGATCACAATGTAGACAATTTCTGATCCAGTAAAAGTAAACATTTTAACAGAATTATTTCCACTTTACAACTCAAGCTGGGCTAAACAATGTATTGCTGGTCAGACTCTGTTAATGACTTGAGCCATTCCTTCTCCTCTCTCCCCCTGGATTGTAAATCTTAAACAGAAAGATAAGGGTTTTTTTTCCTTAGAGAGATTTATGGCAGCTCCTTCTAAGCTAAATCTTAACCCCTTGCTGGCTCATTTTAAAGGCAGCAGTAGTCTAGTATGAGATAGATAACTTCTCTATAATTATAATTGCAAATGTACTGTTGTATACTTTTGTATTGTTACATTCTGTTTTGTATACCAAAAGTAATAACATACACTAAAAATTAAAAAAATATATATTTGTACCGTGTTGGCAAACAGTAAAAAAACACCTGTGAAAGAATCAGTACAATAAATACTATAAAATAAATGCAACAGATCTGTGATTACAGAAGAGCAGAGAGGGAGATGAATGCCGCTCTGCTACTTCATGCCTGGTACACACCATGCAATTTTCCATCAGATAGATGGGTTCAAATTGATTATTTCTGACAGGTCTAATCTGATTTCTGATCATTTTTCTAATCGACTTTGTATAAGTGATCGGAAAATCGATTCAACCCATCTATCTGGTGCGTACCAGGCATTAGGGACTCACTGCTCTAACAGGAAAAACAATCATTCATCATTTTTCAGAGAGTAATGGAGAAAGTAGCCGGCACCATCCAGTATAAATGCTCTTTTATTCTTGAGTTTCCATGTCAGCCATAATTGCAACGTTTCAGAGTCACAACAACTCCTTTATCAAGCTAAGCTGAATGTCAAATGCATTAAAATACAACATCCTTGTCTTTTTATATCAAACATGGAGGGCTACTAGCCAATAGCGCTGCTTTACAGCTCTCAACCTATCACTGCAGTCCGTGCTCAAGCCGGACCTGATGGGGAACTGCGCTATGTACCCATTGGTCGCTGTCAGAAGGCCACGAAATGCGCGTCAAACGCGACCAAACGCACGCGTAGCAGGCCATCAATGGCAGGAGAGGCCGGCTGAAAGCCACCTCCACTGCACATGATGATGGAAACACAGTTTGTAACGCAAGATGCCGATCCACTAAAGTATACACTTAACAGTATATCAATGTCACAAAGGCAGGGGAGGAGGAAGGGAAAGGGGAAAGGAAGGGGGAGGGAAAAAGGAGAACCACAAATATTAATATACAATCTTTCTATACATTATTATTATTATTATTATTATTTATTTATTTATAAAGCGCCAACATATTCCGTGGCGCTGTACAATGTAAGAAAACAAACAAGGGATACATAATGATACAGACAATGATATACATGGAAATATGAACACTGATACAAGATACAGCACTGCTGATTACAATTTGATTTAACAGGATGACTAAAATGTATACATTTCTAACAGTGTGCAAGCAATTGAATTAATAACATTCCATGACACAAAAGGGTGAGGTCCCTGCCCTTGCGAGCTTACAATCTGAAGGAATGGGGTGGAAACAAGAGGTGGGGGAAGTATACAGTATATGTACAGGCAGTGCGTAATTAGGTTATTTAGTGGGTGCATGGCCTAAGCTAGAGAATATGCTTGTCGGAAAAGGTGGGTTTTGAGGGAGCGTTTAAAGATTTCAAAGGTGGGAGAGTGGCGGATGTGTTGTGGAAGGGCATTCCAGAGGAGGGGTGAGGCACGTGAGAAGTCTTGTACACGTGAATGTGAGGAGGTAATTGTAGAAGAGGATAGAAGAAGCTCGTGTGCAGATCTGAGATTGCGGTTGGGTTGGTATCTGGAGACTAGTGAGGAGATGTACAGGGGAGAGAGATTGTGGAGAGCTTTGTAGGTTATGGTTAAGAGTTTGAACTGAATCCTCTCATTAATTGGTAGCCAGTGAAGAGCTTGACAGAGAGGGTCAGCAGAGGAAGAGCGAGAGGAGAGATGAATGAGTCGAGCAGCAGAGTTCAGTACAGAATTAAGCGGTGATAGTCGGTTAGTTGGAAGTCCACCAAGCAATATATTGCAATAGTCCAATCGAGATATAATAAGAGCATGTACTAACATTTTGGTTGTGTCATGGGAGAGAAAAGGTCGGATACGTGCTATGTTTTTCAGTTGGAAATGGCAGGAGCTGGTTAGGGAGTTAATGTGAGGAGTAAATGAGAGAGAAGAATCAAATATTACCCCCAGGCACCGTGCTTTGGGAACTGATGTTATAGACGTGTTGTTAACATTTATTGTAATATCAGGCAAAGGGGTGGACAGGGATGGTGGAAAGACTATTAGTTCAGTTTTATTCATATTGAGTTTTAAGAAGCGAGAGGACATGAAAGAGGAGATAGCGGACAGGCAGTCGGGAACCCGTGTGAGGAGGGAGTTAAGGTCTGGGGCCGAGAGGTACAGCTGTGTATCGTCTGCATATAGGTGGTATTGGAAACCGAATGAGCTGATTAAGTTACCAAGACCGTGCATGTAGATGGAGAAGAGGAGGGGACCGAGGACAGAGCCTTGAGGTACCCCTACAGACAGAGGATGTGAAGAGGAGGCCTGATCTGAATAGGAAACAGTGAAAGACCTTCCAGACAGGTAGGAAGATATCCAGGAGAGAGAGAGGTCCTTTATTCCTATAGATGAAAGGATCTGTAGGAGTAGAGTGTGGTCGACAGTGTCGAATGCTGATGACAGATCTAGAAGGATGAGTATGGAATAATGGAATAATACATGATGGAGATGCATGTGTATGTGGGGACGCGCATCTCTACGCATCGCCACACACACATCAACTCAACTGTAGCACAAATGGCATCAGGCCGCCAGGGGACTCCGGTAAACTACCACAACAATCCATTGATAGAATACAGGATATACTGTTAAGTGTATACTTTAGTGGATCGGCATCTTGCGTTACAAACTGTGTTTCCATCATCATGTGCAGTGGAGGTGGCTTTCAGCCGGCCTCTCCTGCCATTGATGGCCTGCTACGCGTGCGTTTGGTCGCGTTTGACGTGCATTTCGTGCGCGTTAGCCATGCGTGGGGTTGGACGCGTTGGACGCGCCCTCCGCACGTGTCACGCCGCGCAGTCTCCCGTCAGGTCCGCAGTGGGCAGTCCGGTGGTTAGACGCGTGGCGTAAGCGGCCGTTTGGACGCATTATGCCGACCAGTAGTTTTGAAATTTTTGAAATAGGAGTAGGCGGTGGCCTTCTGACAGCGACCATTGGGTACATAGCAGCGCAGTTCCCCATCAGGTCCGGCTTGAGCACAGACTGCAGTGATAGGTTGAGAGCTGTAAAGCAGCGCTATTGGCTAGTAGCCCTCCATGTTTGATATAAAAAGACAAGGATGTTGTATTTTGATGCATTTGACATTCAGCTTAGCTTGATAAAGGAGTTGTTGTGACTCTGAAACGTTGCAATTATGGCTGACATGGAAACTCAAGAATAAAAGAGCATTTATACTGGATGGTGCCGGCTACTTTCTCCATTACTTGCTGTTTGACCTAGGAGTGCTGTCGGGTCCTAGCCAAGGCACATCATTCTTTATACTGGAGGAGTGGTGCTTCACTACCTACTCATACTCATTTTTCAGAGAGAAAACATTCATAGGTATCCTGCAAACAAGTGATCGTTAAGGCTCATACACACATCAGACTATAGTCTTTAGAAAATGAAAGATCACAGTCCAATCTTACCACCCTTTATGTAGTATGAGAGCCATACCTTCACAGTCTTTTCTATGGAGCTGAACTCCCCATCAGAAAAAATCTTTGCAAGATTCTGCACACACAGATGCTGTACAGACACAAAAGATCAGTATCTGCAAAAGATCTGTTCCTGCCACAGATCCGTTCCTGCAAATTGCATTCATAGTCTATGAGATCTGCAGATCATCATACACACCTTGTTTAACTGACATTCATCTGCAGATCAGACAATCATCTGCAGATCTGAAAATCCATCCTGGTGGATCGGATCTGCAGATGAATGTCTGTTAAACAAGGTGTGTATGATGATCTGCAGATATCATAGACTATGAATGCATTTTGCAGGAACAGATCTTTTGCAGATACTGATCTTTTGAATGTGTAAAGCATCTTTGTGTGCAGCATCTTGCAAAGATTTCTGTCTGATGGGGAGTTCAGCTCCATAGAATAGACTGTGTAGGTATGGCTCTCATACTACATGGAAGGGGGTAAAATTGGTCTGTGATATTTCATTTTCCTAAAGGCTCATACACACATCAGACCACAGTCTTTGGAAAATGAAAGATCACAGACCAATTTTACCCCCTTCCATGGAGTATGAGAGCCATACCTACACAGTCTATTCTATGGAGCTGAACTCCCCATCAGATAAAAATCTTTGCAAGATGCTGAACACGTTCAAAAGATCAATATCTGCAAAAGATCTGTTCTTGCAAAAGATCCGTTCCTGCAAAATGCATTCATAGTCTATGATATCTGCAGATCCTCATACACACCTTGTTTAACAGACAATTATCTGCAGATCAGACAATCATCTGCAGATCTGAAGATCCATCCTGGTGGATCTGATCTGCAGATGAATGTTTGTTAAACAAGGTGTGTATGAGGATCTGCAGATATCATAGACTATGAATGCATTTTGCAGAAACGGATCTTTTGCAGGAACAGATCTTTTGCAGATACTGATCTGTTGCATGTGTACAGCATCTTTGTGTGCAGCATCTTGCAAAGATTTCTATCTGATGGGGAGTTCAGCTCAATAGAATAGACTTTGTAGGTATGGCCCTCATACTACATGGAAGGGGGTAAAATTGGTCTGTGATCCTTCATTTTCCAAAGACTATGGTCTGATGTGTGTATGCACCCTGAGTGTGTGTGTGTGTGTGTGGGGGGGGGGGGGGGCGGTTGGTGGTACCGGGCCTAGGGCACTGGGAAGTCCAAATCCGGCCCTGGCCATTTGTTGAGCACTGGTGTTTCTCCCTTGTTTTGCCATTGGAAGGGAGGGAAGTTTAAAATTAGCTGCTGCTGCTCCTGCTACATTCCACCTTCTCCCCTCAGTACATTATGTACGATTGTCTGTCTTGCCCTACTCTTGTGCGCCCTGGGGATTCTGACTCTGTGTATGTGTTGCCCACAGCTAAAGAGTAACTGTCAGGCTGCAGAAGCTAATTTAAACCTCTATTCTCCTGTGTTAAACAGTTTAGAAGGAAGCCAAAAAGGCATTACTGAAGATAAAAATCTCTCTTACCTTTGATGTGTGCTTATCAGCAAAGCTGTTAGACCCAAGCAGGACGCAAGCCGCATACCATACTGCAAAGCATTCTGGGGCCCTCCCCTCGGCTGCTAATGAGACGTTACAGGATAGAGTTTCAGCAGCTTGTAATCAGTCCAGCGCGTAGCACTGATAAATCTCCGGGCAGAGTACACTGCAGGAGTCCGCTATTGTTCCTAGCCACATGGCTAATTAATATTCACTGCACACTGTGTTATTCAGTACGAGCTTTTCTGTGATCAGGAAGCAGGGAGGACATGACGACACATTTGGCTTCATAGGACGACAGACAAACATGGAACCTGCCATGAGCTGTCAGGAGCATCAATCTCTGCATATACTATATACAAATTCTGTGAAATCCAAACGTGGACAGTGAAATGCATATGTAATGTAAGTACAGCCAATCTTTAGCTACTGATATATGTGTTTATTTTCTCTGAGACCCCTTACCTAACAGCTCCTCTTAAACACCTCTGACTTCCTTTTAGCACCCGCTCTCCACTTATACAGTGACAGGCTGTGTCTACAAGCGGGCAGCTGCAGGCAGATGAACTTTCTAGCAGCTGCAGAGTGTGATTTCTTGCCTGCCAATAGGGAGAAGGAGAAACAGTGAAGGGCCTGATAACCTGCTGATGGGGCCCCAAGCAGCTGGTTGAGGTGCTTAGTAGGTTAATCTGGCCCTGCGTGGACCCTGGTGGTGGGTACACAGATTGCTGTTGTCACTAAATACAACATGAGAGATGGCAGCAGGAGGACTAAGCAGCACTCTGCAGCAGCACAGAAAGAGAGTATGGCACCTCACTGATGGCCCCACAGCATGATAAATCAGCTCAAAAATTGTAGCATCCCTGGACCCTAGTGGTAGGTACACAGACTGCTGTTGTCATAAAATATGACATGAGAGGCGGCAGCAGGAGGACTAAGCAGCACTCTGCGGCAGCACAGAAAGAGAGTATGGCACCTCACTGGTGGCACCACAGCACGATAAATCAGCCCACAAATTGTAGCAACCGTGGACCCTGGTGTTGGGAACACAGACTTTTGAAGTTAAATACAACATCAGCAGTAGGAGGAGGACTAAGGACTCAGCAGCAGTATAGAAAGGCATGGCCCCTCATTGGTGGCACCACAGCATGATAATTGTGCGCAAAAATTTTAAGTATCCATGGACCCTGGTGTTGGGAACACAGACTTAAGTATTTTAATCAAGGAACATCAGCGGCAGCAGGAGGACAATTAAGAAGTCAGCATGGCAGCAGAGAACGACCACGACACCTCACTGGTGTCACCACAGCAAAAAATGAACTAAATCAGGCCAAATAGGAGTACAAGGCAGGTTGTAACTTGCTTTGGAAAGGCAGGCGTTGTAAAAAAAATTCCAGAAGCCACTTCATGTCCCGCTGTGGCTGACAGCAGGGTCAAGGAACTCACTTTCCACCCAAGCCTGCTTAATTTTCAGGAAGGTGAGTTTGTCCATCGAGGCGGAGGACAGCCGAGAGCACTTCTCAGTAGAGATGGCCCAAATGGTTCGCCCGCGAACGGTTCCAGGCGAACTGTGGGTGGTTCACATTTGCTGGCGAAGGCGAAAGTTTGCGGAAGTTCGGTTCGCCCCCATAATGCTCCATTAGGGTCAACTTTGACCCTCTACATCACAGTCAGCAGGCACATTGTCGCCAATCAGACTACACTCACTCCTGGAGCCCCCCCTTATAAAAGGCAAGGTTCTCCGGCCATTTTACTCACTCGTCTGCCTACAGTAATTAGTGAAAGGACAGCTGCTGACAGTCTCTGCTAGGGAAAGCTTAGTTAGGCTCTTGTAGGCTTGTTAGCTTGTTCCTGGCTAATTGTTATTCCTTTAATAGCACCCCACAACAGCTTCTTCTCTCCTCCTTCCTCTTGAGGAGGAGGATCTTGTCTTCCAGGGATTTGTAGGATGTCAAAAGCATGCTCACATACATTGACCAGGAATCAAATCCAGGTCAACTGCTTGGAGGGCAGTTATGCTCACCACTATACTACCAACACTACAGGCTGAAGCCAGCCTAGCTGGCCTGGGAAGGATGAAAAGCTAGGTGCCATGCAACCATTCCTGCTAACCTAAAGCTTACTTGTGTCTTACAACACATTGGGCCTGATTCACAAAGCGGTGATAACTCAGTTATCACGCCCAAAAGACTTTAGGCGTGATAACCTTTGCACTGCTGAGTTAGCACCGTTTTGTGCTCTTTATCGCGCGCAAAGTCCCAAAAACTTTGTGCGCACAATCGCGCAACTCCGCGCGCAGCGCCCATAGGGTTTAATGGGCGCATCGGGCGCACTGCACCATGCGCCGCGCGATTGCGCACGCAAAACTTTGCGCACGGGAATTTCGTGCGAGTTTCATTTTATCACGCCTAAACTCACAGGCGTGCAAACACTTTGCACCGCTTTGTGAATCAGGCCCCTTGAGTGTCAGCCATTGTTGATCTATTAAAGTTTACCTTAGGGTAATTCTTGGAACTGTACTAGGCAGTTTCCTAGTGCAGTTAGATTGCTTATCTGTTTTGTCTGTCTGTTGTGATTGTCCTGTCCCAGCGGTGGTCGACAGGAAATCGTTCTGTTTGTCTGGGTGCTAACCGGGGCAGCAGATGCTACCAGTAGCCCCTTCTGATCTGTCTTGCTTGGATCGCACTAGTCTTGCGCTAGCGCTGTGGATCCTTCTGTTCAGTTTTCCTGGATCGCACTAGCCTCTAGCGGTAGAGCTGTGGATCCTTCTGATCTGTCTTGCCTGGATCGCACTAGCCTTGCGCTAGTGCTGTGGATCCTTCTGTTCTGTTTTCCTGGAGTATAGCTGGAGCAGCGGTTGCTACCAGCTATCTCATCTGCCTGTCTTGCTTGGATCGCACTAGCCCCTAGCGGTAGCGGCTGTGGATCCTTCTGATCTGCTTTCTTGTTCCTGAGCTCGGATCGCACTCACTCTGACGGAAAGAGCAGTGGATCTTTCCTCTCGTATTCCTGTTTTCCGTTCGTCTGTCTTGTCTGATACAAACGCTTGCTGTAGGCTCGGTGAGGTAACCGCTAAGCAAGCGCTCGCGTTCTTTGTTTCGTGTTTGTCTGTCGGTGGTTAGTTAGGCGTGCTTGTCAATGTTGTGCTTAACACGCGGAGACCGCGCTGTAAACGCGTTCGCTGTTGCGAATGTGTGCGGTGTTCGCATTTAGTTAGCGTTTGTTATTTACCTTATCTTCACATTGTATGATTTGCTGTGCCTTTGCTACTCTCGTCCCCTGTCTTGCTTAAGCCTTGTGTCACCTCTGGCAATCGCCTCTCTCGCGATTGCATTCATACTTTGTTTCTGCTGATGTGTGTTCACCGTCGCTGGGTCGTGACTAGATTGGTGAACACACATTCATCCTGTACCTGTGCTCTTTCTCTTTTAGGGCTGTTTAGCCTCGCATTGTCTTGATTTGTACAATCCCCATCTGGCATCTGTGGTCGTGCAGCGGTTGTACTCATCTGCACTCCACAGCGCCATCTGCCGGTAGGAATTGCCCTCTACTGGTGCTTGCACCAAAGCTGGGTTCCCCCCTTCATACGCTTGTGGAGGATTTCCGCCGTGTCAGCGCACACCTTGTGATGCAATCAGTTAGCACATTCGGCTGTGAACAGAAAGGTTGGTGGTTCAAACCCACCCAGGGACGGCCTTGCCTTTTGTGTTCAACAGTTGTCCGAAGAGAACCCCATTTAGCAGCAACTACATACACAGTCTCTGTGGCACAATTGGTTAGCACATTTGGCTGTTAACCGAAAGGTTGGTGGTTCAAGCCCACCCAGGGACGGCTTTGTGTTTTGTGAAGGGAACTAATGTACCCTTCTTAAACTTGAAGATTGTATACAAATGTAAGCAGACTGCAGAGTGGCGCAGCGGAAGTGTGCTGGGCCCATAACCCAGAGGTTGATAGATTGAAACCATCCTCTGCTAGGCATGATTTCATTTTTGCACCTTGCTTTATCGCATGGGCAAAACAGTTTCCATAACCCTGTAAGAGAAAGTGTAATAAGGGCCCTGCCGTTACATAGATATTACGGTAGCTAAGACTACTCCGGGGCCTTTCTTGTAGTTAAAGAGATGAGTGAAATGGCTGGCTTCAGCCTGTAATGTCAGTTGACCTGGGTTCGATTCCAATGTATGTGAGCTTGCTTTTGACAGCCTACAAATCTCAGGAAGACAAAATGAGAGAGAGAGAGAGAGAGAGAGAGAGAGAGAGAGAGAGAGAGAGAGAGAGAGAGGGGGGGGGGGAGAGAAGAGATGTTTTAAAGCATTTTAAAAGGCACTTCCGGTTTGTCTATCCGGATATCGGAATAGGTCGGATATCCGCGGATAATGCATTCGGATATCCGCGTTTATGCGGATATCTAAAAGGTTGGATTCGGGTATCCGAACCGGATATCTGGATATCCGGATCCTGATCAATTTGGATTTTAAAAAGTACTATCCGAGCATCCCTGTTCCTGACATTATCTGGGACTAAAACCCACCTGATCCTGATGGATGAGAGGTCCAAGCACTTTATTAAGTCTGGAGACCAGAATGAAGGTGAAGATCTTTTAATCAAGATTCAGTAGTGATATAGGACAGTAATTCTTCCCCTCCAGGTGATCTCGTTTAGGTTTTGGTATAACTGCTATGATTGGTTGTAGACATTCATAAGCTGGAGCCTTCCCATCCAGAATAGAGTTATAGGATCGTATCAGGTAGGGTGTTAGGTCGGGGCCAGGTGCCTTTCCATTTTTTAGGTTTTTGATTGCTGCTGTAACTTCTAATTCTGATATTTGTAGGCTAAGAGCTAAGGATTTCTCTGGACAAAGATGTGGTGTTGTTATTGGGCCTATAAATGTGTCAATATTGGATAGATCTGGATTTAGGGAAGTAGTTAGAATATAAGGTTTGGTTATAAGTTGAAACTTCTTTATAGATTTTAATGGAATTGAGGTAACTACCACTTTTTAGTTCTTATTTGAAGGATTTTGTTAATATTTTGGGAAGCTCTTAGTTTTCTCTCAAGCCAGGTATTAGGCTCGTTATATTGGACATATAATTTAGATTTCAACCTTCAAATAGCCTTTTCTTTCCTAGCTGAGAGTAAAACATCAATCTGGGTAGTGGTGTCTGAAATCTGCTTATAGAGATAAATTGAAGGGCTAGCCACATCAGCGATTTTAAGCCTAAGTAATTTGTGTGCTAAATTGATTTGCTTATCCATCCTAGCCCTCTTAATTTGTGAGGCATCTTTGATAAGGAGGCCTCTAACCGATGGTTTATGAACTAACCAGAGAGTACATGACACAATGTCTGGGGTATCATTTAATCTGAAATACTCAAGTAGACCTTCTTCCAAGCTCCACATCAAGACAATTGACATTGTCTGTTAATATGCTCTCATTCAGTCTCCATGGTGGATGCGAGAGGGGGATGGAAAGTGACCTGCAGGCGGTCCATACTACAGTATATCGTGATCTGACCACAAATTGACTAAATGTCTAGAGAAAAGTAGGTTAGGTATCAGTGCTGCAGAGACTAGTATGGCTTTAATGCATGAGTATGTATGGTGTGCAGAAATAAGAATAATACGTATAGCCCCTAAGTTGGGGGTTATGTTCTCACCATGTGTCGACCAAATGATGTGAAGCTAACAATGAGATCAGCTGTCACACCTGTTGAATCTGTCATGGGGAAGATATTGTGTTCGACCTATCTGTAATGGAGTTTGGTGCAATATTAATGTCACCAGCACACAGAATCGCTGTCGGACCAATGTTAGAGAGATGGTTCAGCACCTACCTCACCACCACCATAGGAGACTCAGGAGGTGCATATAAATATACTATGCAAGGAACCAAATGAGATGACAAACCTGCCATCATCGTCCAGGACAGTCCTATCTACCCTAAGTGGTAGGGAGTTATGTATTAGTGCATGCTGTTTGGATGCAGAGAAAGCACAGAAACGTTGGTAGCTCTTGTGAAAATATTTAAGCATGGAGATTTTTGTGAAATGTGTCTCTTGAATTCAGGTAAGATCAGGGTTAGCTTTCTTGTAGTCAACAAAAGCCTTTCTGCACTTTGCAGGGGAGTTTAGGCCTTTTGCATTGTGTGATAGGATATTAAATGACAAAGGCTCTGACATTGTGGGAATAACCGAGACATGGATGGATGAAAGCCATGACTGGATAGCGAATTTAGAGGGATACAATGTGTTTAGGAAGGATATAACAGGGAAAAAAGGTGGAGGGGTTTGTCTCTTTATTAAGAACTCTTTTACAGCTGTCCTAAACGATGAGAGGGATGAAGATTGCGAAGATGTGGAGTCCATTTTGGTAAATATTTATGGTGGAAATAAAGGTTGCCAATTGCTTATTGGGGTATGCTACAGGCCACCACATAGTCATGAAGCTGCAGAACTGCAATTACTACAGCAGATTGAAAAAGCTGCAAGTAAAAATTAGGTCATAGTTATGGGTGACTTCAACTTTCCAGACATTGACTTGAGTATTGAGGCTACCCATTCTGGTAAAAGCAGCAGATTTCTGGCATCACTACAGGACAGTTACCTGACTCAAATGGTAACGAAACCAATTAGGGGGAATGTGTTACTGGGTTTGATCCTTTCAAATAAACCAGATAATGTATCAAATGTGCAGGTACAAGAAAATTTGGTAAATAGTGATCACAACAAGATAACTGTAACGATTGGTGTCAGCACACAGAGAGTATCTGTGTAATGATTTACTCAGCTGGCTGCACAGGCAGACAGCTGTTTGACCATTCCTCTAGTCTGTGGGCTGCAGGTCTCTGGAAGAGAGACCTGTCTTTTCTTTGCAAGTTCCAGACCTGTTCTGCTGCTGAGGGATTTGCATACATTGGTTATGCAAATCACCTAGCTGCCTCCTTTGTAGGCTGGCAGTATAAGAAGCTATGTTTTCCCAGAGTCCTTTGCTGTCATCCCTTCAGGGTTTGTTGAAACACTCCTAGAGTGTCAGCCATGCTATTTCTTGTCAAAGTTATCTTAGAGTAATTCTTGGGACTGCACTAGGCAGTTTCCCTAGTGCAGTTAGATTGTTATCTGTTTTGTCTGTATTGCCTCTCTGCTGGGATTGTCCTGTCGCTAACGGTGGGCGTCAGGAAATCGTTATGTCTGTCTGGGGGTGCTAACCAGAGCAGCGGTTGCTACTGGTAGCCCCTTCTGTTCATCTTGCTTGGATCGCACTAGCCTCTAGCTATGTTCTTGGAGTGTGAGCTGGAGCAGCGGTTGCTACCGGCTACCTCATCTGTCTGTCGTGTTTGGATCGCACTAGCCTCTAGCGGTAGTGGCTGTGGATCCTTCTGATCTGCTTTCTTGGAGTATAGCTGGAGCAGCGGTTGCTACCTGCTATCTCATCTGTCTGTCTTGCTTGGATCGCACTAGCCCCTAGCAGTAGCGGCTGTGGATCCTTCTGATCTTTGTTCTTGGAGTGTAAGCTGGAGCAGCGGTTGCTATCGGCTACCTCATCTGCCTGTCTTGCTTGGATCGCACTAGCCCCTGGCGGTAGCGGCGGTGGATCCTTCTGATCTGTGTTTCTGTTCCTGTACTCGGATCGCACTCGCTCTGGCGGAAAGAGCAGTGGATCTTTCCTCTCCTATTCCTGTTTTCCGTTTGTCTGTCTTGTCTGATACGAACGCTTGCTGTAGGCTTGGTGAGGTAACCGTTAAGCAAGCGCTCGCGTTCTCTGTTTTGTGTTTGTCTGTCGGTGGTTAGTTAGGCGTGCTTGTCTCTGTTGCGCTTAACGTGCGGGGATCTCGCTGCAAACGCGTTCACTGTTGCGAATGAGTGCGGTGTTTGCATTTAGTTAGCGTTTGTTGTTTTCGTTATTTTCTAATTGTCGCTTGCTGTGCCTTTGCTCCTCTCGTGTTCTGTTCTGATCTGTCTTGTGTCACTTCTGGCGATCGCCTTTCTCGCGATCGCGTTCCTACTTTTGTTTCTGCTGATGTGTGTTCACCGTCGCAGGGTCGCGACTAGATTAGTGAACACACATTCATCCTGTACCTGTGCTCTTTTTCTTTAAGGGCCCTGCATTGTCTTGATCTGTACAATCCCCATCTGGCATCTGTGGCCGTGCAGCGGTTGTACTCGTCTGCACTCCACAGCGCCATCTGCCGGTGGGGATTGCCCTCTGCTGGTGCATTGCACCTAGCCTGGGTTCACTTAATTATACGCTTGTGGAAGGTTTTCGTTGTGTCAGTGCGCATTTTGTGCGCTGACCATGAAAACGATTCCGCAAATGTTACAATCTGATTATTGATGATCTGCAATATCACGAACAATACAGATGTATACCTGATTATGGGTGATCTGAAGAATCACCAATATTACAAGTATGACTAACCTCTGGACACCTAATGTGAGTGCTTGGTGCAACTGTAAGGCTATCTCCCGTGGAGCGAGAGACACAGATACTACTGCAGCCAGTGACCACCTGAAGGGCAGGTGACCTCTGACTGTGCAGGGACTATATCTTTAAGCGGACCGAGATAATCTTGCAGCCAGTGATTCCTTGATGGAATGGAAATCAGACTGTACTGCAGCCAAGAATTTCCAGATGGATTGGGAATCAGACTGTACTGCAGCCAGTGGACTCCTATGGGTAGAGGCCACTGGCTGGACTGCAGGAAGGACTCTCTGAGGAGCAGGAGGTCCTTGCAGCTAACTGACACCTGGTGGATTAGTGTCACGGGTAGTATAGACAGACTGATCACTCGAGGGATGAGTGACAGTCAGAAGGGTCAGACAGGCCAGGTCGGCAACACACAAGCAGATAAGGTACAGAGACAGAAGGCTGATTCGGTAACCGGGTACAGGCAAGGTTGGCAACTGGTAGACAGGCAGAGGTACCGAATCAGAAAGCAAGAGAGAGGTCAACAGAGCCAGAGGTCATAACAGATATCCTGCAAAATCTAGTCTGAGGTGTGAGGTCCTTGGTCTCGACACCCTGGAACTGGTCTAAAGTATAACACAATAATGACACAGTAATCCTATGCTTGGGTGTGAGGTCCTTGGTCTCAACACCCTGGAACTGGTCTAAAGTATAACACAGTAATGACACAGTAATCCTATGCTTGGGTGTGAGGTCCTTGGTCTCAACACCCTGGAACTGGTCTAAAGTATAACACAGTAATAATACAGTAATCCTATGCTTGGGTGTGAGGTCCTTGGTCTCAACACCCTGGAACTGATCTAAAGTATAACACAGTGATGACAAAGTAAACATCAAGAGCGTAATCTGGCTAAGTGTGAATTCCCAGTTCCAACTGGTTCTAACACACTGTAGGATCTGACTGAGGTCTAATTGCTCACACGTAAGTATTAGCAACGGCAGACAACCAGCAACTGACAAGCAAGATCTTTATATACTACAGCGCTCCACAGCGCCACCCCCAGCCACTCAGCCAATCAGGAGTTCCGCTGGGATCAGCTGATCGTCCTGATCAGCTGATACCTCTCCTGCTGGCATAAAGGTCCTGTCTTCTGGCGTGCGCACGCATAGCTCTCCATCTGTGTGCACTAGAAGGCCCAGGCAAACCAGACGCATGTTGCTGTGCGAAAACCGCCGGTCTGAACGCAGAGACAGCCGCCCCGCCGACAGACCGCGCGGCGGCATCTCCGCTATTCATTACAGTACCCCCCCCCCCTGAGGAGTGGACTCCGGACACTTCCCACCTGGCTTCCCAGAATGTGAGTCATGAAATTCTTTCTTTAATACTTCCGCATGCATGCGACAATCTGGCACCCAAGTTCTTTCATCCACACCATATCCCTTCCAGTGGACCAGATACTGCACAGAATTTTGCACTAAGCGAGAGTCCAGAATCTTTTCAATCTCATATTCAGGTTGGTTATCAACCATCACGGGGGGAGGGGGGGGGGAATCCACGTGCACTGCCGGCTTCAACAGAGACACATGGAATGATCTCACACCTCTCATGCTGGCTGGGAGATCAATCGCATAAGTGACATTATTAATTTTTCTGGTCACTGGAAATGGTCCTATGAATTTAGGACCCAGTTTGGGTGACAGTTGCTTCAAGGCCAAATGCCGAGTGGATACCCATACCATGTCTCCTGGAGAAAACTTCCATTCTACAGACCGCCTTTCATCTGCCTGTCTCTTCTGAGTCTGGAACGCTTTCCCCAAGTTCCTCTTAACCATTCCCCAAATCTCCCTCAGAGCTCTCTGCCAATCCTCCAAGGCTGGGAATGGTGTAGACGCCACAGGTAACGGGGCGAACTTGGGTGATCTTCCCGAAACTACCTGAAATGGGGAAAATCCTGAAGAGGAACTCTTCAGATTGTTGTGCGCAAATTCCGCAAATGGGAAAAATTTTACCCAATCGGACTGAGCGTCTGCGACATAACATCTGAGAAATTGCTCCAGGGACTGGTTAACTCTCTCGGTCTGGCCATTGGTCTGTGGGTGGTAGCCTGATGAAAATGCAAGGTCCATATCCAGCTGATGGCAAAAGGCTTTCCAAAACTTTGATACAAATTGGACTCCCCGATCTGACACTACATTTTCCGGAATACCATGCAGCCGGAAAACGTGCTGGATGAAGAGATCAGTCAACTCCTGGGCCGAGTGGCAGTCCTTTTAATGGAACAAAATGGGCCATCTTACTGAATCTATCCACTACCACCCACATGACTGTCTTGCCCTCAGACCTGGGGAGTTCTCCTATAAAATCCATGGACAGATGAGTCCATGGTTCGCTTGGCACTGGTAAGGATTGTAACGTACCCACAGGTGCCTGGCGAGAAGGCTTACTCCTAGCACATACTGCACATTCCCTCACAAACTCCTTACAATCTGTTCCTATTGTAGGCCACCAAGCACATCTGGCCAGCAAATCCTGAGTTCTGGTGGCCCCGGGATGACCTGCATTCTTATGGGAATTAAACAGATGTAAGAGTTGCAGATGAAAAGGTAGTGGTACAAACATCACCCCCTCGGGCTTCCCCTCTGGAACATCCTGTTGGTAGGGACTCAGAGTGACTGTCCAATCTTTCCAGGTCTCGGTAGCTGCCAGAACTACCCTCTGAGGTAGAATGGTCTCAGGGGCTGAGGACTGTACTGTCTCTGGCTCGAAACACCTGGACAAGGCGTCAGCTTTGATGTTTTTACTACCGGGGGTATACGTTATAACAAAACTGAATCTTGAAAAGAACAAAGACCACCGGGCCTGATGAGGGCTAAATCTCTTGGCGCCCTCTATGTACTCCAGGTTTTTATGATCTGTATAAACTGTGATAGTATGCTCTGCACCTTCTAGCCAATGTCGCCATTCTTCAAAAGCTAATTTAATAGCTAAAAGCTCCCGGTTGCCAATATCGTAGTTTTTCTCTGCGGGTGAAAACCTACGAGAAAAGTAAGCGCATGGGTGAAGTTTGTCCTGCAAACCAGAGCGCTGAGAGAATACAGCCCCCACCCCAACCTCTGAGGCATCGACCTCCACAATAAAGGGGAAGGTGACATCCACATGTCTTAAAATGGGTGCAGAACAGAACAGTTTTTTCAGTGTAGAGAAAGCAGAATGTGCCTCTGCTGACCAGTGGTAAGTATCAGCTCCCTTCTTGGTGAGACTGGTGAGAGGTGAGACCACTGAGGAGTACCCCTTTATAAATCTCCTGTAGTAGTTGGCAAAGCCCAAAAATCTTTGGAGTGCCTTCAATCCCACAGGCTGAGGCCACTCCAAAACGGTGAACGAGAGGGACGGATGAAACCCTTGGCCAAGTTCTCTTTGATGTATTCCTGCATTGCCACTTTCTCAGGCCCAGATAGATTATTGCTTTTCAAATTATTGTGTGCAAATTCTGCAAACGGCAAGAACTTGACCCAATCAGTCTGTGCATCCGCAACATAACAACTTAGAAATTGTTCCAGAGATTGATTAATTCTCTCGGTCTGACCATTGGTCTGTGGGTGGTAGCCCGACGAAAACGAAAGTTCCATGCCCAACTGATGACAGAATGCCCTCCAAAATTTAGAAACAAATTGGACTCCCCGATCTGACACTATATTTTCCGGAATGCCATGTAGCCGGAAGATATGCAGGATGAAGAGATCGGCCAACTCCTGGGCCGAGGGGAGTCCTTTCAGGGGCACGAAATGGGCCATTTTACTGAATCTGTCGACTACCACCCAAATGACCGACATGCCCTCAGACTTCGGGAGTTCGCCCACAAAATCCATGGACAAATGGGTCCATAGTTCACTCGGGGTGGGTAAAGGCTGCAATGTTCCCACAGGTGCCTGACGGGAGGGTTTACTTCTTGCACACACTGCACATTCTCTCACATACTCCTTGCAGTCAGTTGCCAAGGAAGGACACCATGCACACCTAGCCATGGCCGGCCTTTGACCTGAGCGACCTGAGCGGTCGCTCAGGGCGCCGGCTTCCAGGGGGGGCGCACTTCCCCCTGGAGTCACATAAGGCATCTACTGCATCGCTTCCCTCCCTCCGATAAAAGGGTCTTCCCCGCCGCACTGCTTCCCTCTGAATGTCCCCCGCTCTGAGCTTCTCTCAGTTCCCTTCCCTCCCTCCAATGTAGAAACCGGTGTGGGCAATCTCTCCCCAGCCGCGGAGTAATACAGCCTCAGCGCATGTGTGACGTAGGAGACAGGCAGCAGCAGGCACAGGCAGGGAAACATAGTGTATAAGCTTATTTTGCAGCATTGCCGCTCTCAGTCCTGCCTCCCGACCCGACCTGATCCAGCCATGGTTCTCTCGAGAGCACAGCAGGCACATTATGTAATATCAGGAAGAAGGTGCCGTGCTGTAGTAGGAAGCAGACGGAGTGTGAAGTCCTTGGCAGCTGCATCCACGGTAAGAGATACTGCTGGCCTGCTGTACTTTCTCACTGCACGCTTGGGTAGGGGAGGGGTGTATGGAGAAGGAAGAGAGAGCTGCCTGTGTCACTGTAATTCATGCTGGGAACTTTTACTCTTCCTTAATTAATCAGCTAACTATCAGTGACCATGGCCCCCTCCTCTTACACACACACACACCCCAGCAGCAGGAAGGGGGGATGGGGGTTGGACGGACTGAGGAACGAAGAGAGAGAGAGAGCTGCCTTCAAGATGGGAATAGTTAAGTTACTGAGGGGGGTAGGGGCAGAGGGACCACCATGTACAAGGCTGAAAACATGTACAGGAGGCTGCAAACATGAGCAGGACCCTCATGCAGAGAAGGGACTGGCTGCAGATCTCCTGCATTCCCCTGGAGGTGTGTAAAATCTGTCATTACTCTATTTGTGAATTCTTTGCAGTCTCTTCCTGTTTTACATTCCCCTTTCTTTGCATTGGATGGGACACCACAGCTGCACTACATGTAGTGGTGGTGAGCATTGTGGCTTCCCTTCATGTAATAGGTTCATTATGAAAGCATGTGTTACATGAAAGTCATAATGCCCACACAATTGCACTCAGCTGCCCTTCCCCCGACTTGTGCACCCTGCAAAGTTTTTGACAACATAGCAATAACTCGCCTGTCCCGACTGGCACTGCTTCATTAGTCCCTGCTACATGTCTTCATCCTTATTAGACTCATCTTCTCAGGCCATTGAGAAGAGGCGCCCCTGCGAGGATGAGGACGAGAGCTCGGACTAATCGAGCAGCACATCTACAGGGACAAGTGAGTTGCTGTGTTGCCAAAAACTTTGCAGTGGGCCCAGGGATCAGAAGGCCTGGAGAGGGGGCACTTCGACAGCCAGTTTGGGGACCCTGGGGGGTGAATTTGCTGCCCCCAGGTTACTTTTGTCCCAGGGCCCCATTGTAGCTAGAACCGGCCCTGATCGGAGGGAGGGAAGGGAACTGAGTGGAGCTTAGAGCAAGGGACATTAATCAGAGGGAGGGGAATACGCTTTTATTGGAGGGAGGGAAGCTGTGCGGAGGGGAAGACGCTTTTATTGGAGGGAGGGAAGCTGTGTGCCAGGGGGAGATATTTTAATTGGAGGGTGGGAAGCGGTGCAGCAGGCGCCTCTTATTTGACTCCAGGGGGACGTTCTGCGAGAGGGGAGGCCGTGTGTGTGTGTGGTCTGCATGTGTGTGATCTGTGTGTGTGATCTGCATGTGTGCATTTGATCTGCATGTGTGTGTGATCTGTGTCTGTGTAATCTGCATGTGTGTTTGTGTGTGTGGTCTGCATGTGTGTGTGTGTGATCTGCGTGTGTATTTGATCTGCATGTGTGTATGTGTGATCTGTGTCTGTGTGATCTGCATGAGTGAGTTTGTGTGTGTGGTCTGCATGTGTGTGTGATCTGCATGCGTGTGTGTGATCTGAGTGTGTATTTGGGGGGGGGGCACCAAAATCTGGTTACGCTCAGGGCGCTGTGAAACCTAAGGCCGGCCCTGCACCTAGCAACAAGGTCCTGTGTTCTGGTGGCACCAGGATGTCCAGCATTTTTGTGGGAGTGGAACATCTGCAATATCTAGAGGCGAAATGGCAACGGTACAAACATGACCCCTTCAGGCTTTCCTTCAGGGACATCCTGCTGGAAGGGACTTAAAGTTTCAGTCCAGTTCCTCCAGGTCTCTGTGGCTGCCAACACCACTTTCTGTGGGAGAATAGTCTCTAGGTCTGAGGGCTGTGCTGTCTCTGGCTCAAAACATCTGGATAAAGCATCTGCTTTAATGTTTTTACTACCCGGGGTATACGTAATTATAAATCTGAATCTCAAGAAAAACAGTGACCACCGAGCCTGTCGGGACTCATTCTCTTAGCCCCCTCGATGTATTCCAAATTTTTGTGATCAGTGTAAACTGTAATCGTATGTTCTGCTCCTTCTAGCCATTGCCGCCATTCTTCAAAGGCCAATTTAATGGCTAGGAGCTCCCTGTTGCCTATATCGTAGTTTTTCTCTGCGGGTGAAAATCTACGAGAGAAATAGGCACACGGGTGTAACCTTTCCTGCAACCCAGAACGCTGAGACAGCACAGCCCCTACCCCAACCTCTGAGGCATCTACCTACACAATAAAGGGATAGAAGATGTCGACGTGTCTCAAAATGTGTGCAGTATAAAACAATTCCTTCAGGGTGAAGAAAGCAGCAAGAGCTTCGGAGGACCAGTGGTTAGTATCTGCCCCTTTCTTTGTGAGGCTGGTGAGGGGTGCGACGACTGTGGAGTACCCCTTTATGAACCTTCTATAGTAGTTAGCGAACCCTAAGAATCTCTGGAGAGCCTTCAGTCCCACCGGCTGAGGCCACTCCAGAACAACAGAGACCTTGGCAGGGTCCACAGAAAGGCCCGAGGTAGAAATTATGTACCCCAGAAAGGTGACAGATGTTACCTCAAAAATGCATTTCTCCAACTTGGCATATAACATGTTTTGTCTTAGCTTGCGCAACACAAACCTGACATGATCCCTATGCTCTGAGAGGTTGGCTGAGAAGATTAGTATATCATCCAAATATACCAGGACAAATTTGCCTAAAACCTCTCTGAACACCTCATTAATGAGCTCCTGAAAGACGGCCGGGGCGTTACACAACCCGAAGGGCATCACCAGGTACTCGTAATGCCCATCGGGTGTGTTAAAGGCCGTCTTCCATTCATCGACCTCTCTGATCCGTACCAGGTTGTATGCACCCCGCAAATCCAACTTTGAGAAAATCTTAGCATTGGTTACCTGAGTAAACAAATCGTCTATCAAAGGCAATGGATAGCGATTTTTTACTGTGATTTTATTCAGGCCCCGATATTCAATGCACGGCCGAAGGCCTCCGTTTTTTTTCTTTACAAAAAAGAAACCTGCTCCAGCAGGCGACCGGGAAGGGCGAATGAACCCTTTAGCTAAGTTTTCACGGATGTATTCCTGCATGGCCAACTTTTCGGGCCCAGATAAATTGTAGAGATGACCTCTAGGGGGCATACAACCAGACCGGAGATCAATAGGACAATCGAAAGGGCGATGTGGAGGAAGTTTATCGGCCGACTTAGGACAAAATATGTCTGCAAACTCAGAATACTGATCTGGCAATCCTTCCACGTGAATCTTGGTCTCACCCAAGGTTATCTTCGCTAAACAATGATGAAAACAATGGGAAGACCAGCTCGTTAGCTGACCAGTGGCCCAATTAATCTGAGGTGAGTGAAGTTGTAACCAAGGCATGCCAAGAATGATCGTGGAGGTTGTCATTCGTAACACAAAAAAAAACAAATTCTCTCTATGCAACACCCCGATAGTGACTCCCACTTTTGGAGTCTGTGACAGAGGACTGTTACCCTGCAGAGGGGAATCATCCACTGCAGTAACCTGAATCTGTGGTTTTACCGGGGTGACCGGAATACCCAACTTTTTTGCAAATTCGTAATCCATAAAATTAGCCGCTGAGCCCGAGTCAATGAAGGCTTCAGTGACTTCAGACCTATCTTCCCACGAAATGGTACAGGGAAGAAGCAGACGTTTATCATCTAGGGGTAGAAATTGCATGCCTAGGGTATTACCCCCGACTACACCTAGGCAGTAGCGTTTCCCGACTTCTTAGGGCAATTCTGCACTCTATGACCCCCCTCTGCACAATAAAGACAGAGCTGCTCTGATATTCTGCGTTTCCGCTCCACTTGAGACAACTTTGACCGACCAATCTGCATTGGCTCCGGTGGAGGTGAAGCGGGTGGAGGTGGAGTCACTGGGGGTACAGCATGGGACACCATTCTTACATGGTTTTTACCCCGGGTCTGTCTCTGATAGCGCAGCCGGCGATCTATCCTGATGGCCGATGAAATGGCCTCATCGATGGACTTAGGTTCAGGCTGACTTAACATAAGATCGGAGACCTCGTCTGACAACCCTGATAAAAAAACAATCTAAAAGGGCAAATGTGTCCCGCCTGGCCGATACTGACCATCTCCTAAATTCAGCAGCATAATCTTCAACCGGACTCTTGCCGTGACGTAAAAGTTTGAGCTTCCGCTCAGAAGTCGAGGCAATGTCCAGGTCATCGTAAATTATAGCCATAGCTTTAAAAAATTCCTCTACAGAGGTTAGGGCCTGGTGACTGATGGGAAGGCTATACGCCCAGGTCTGAGAATCACCTGATAACAAGGTTTTAATAAAGGTAACCCTTTGGGCCATAGTTCCTGAAGAATTAGGTCTTAACTCAAAGTATGATAACACTCTACTCCTAAAATTTCGGAAGTCAAATCTGTGACCAGAACATTTTTCAGGTACAGGTATACGTATGTCTGTGCTAAGAGGAGATTGCACTTCCTTCACAGCTGTCTGGAGGGTTTGTATAGATCCAGACAAAGTGTCAATCAACGTCTGGTGGCTGCCCAGCACTTGATTGATGTTTTCCACCGAAGTGGTAAGTGTGCCCAGACGGCTGGTGAGTGCGTCCATTTGTATTTGGGTCTGCCGTTCTGTAACGATCAGTGTAACGCAGAGAGGGTCTGATTATTGGTGATCTGCAGTATCACCAAAAATACAGATATATACCTGATTATTGATGATCTGCAGTATCGCCGATAATCAGATATATTACTAACCTCTTGACACCTGAGTGATATGAGTGTTTGGTGCAACAGTAATACTTTGAGGACAATATCTGGAGGACAGATACAAAGGCAGTAAGGAATACTGCACTAGAGAACAAGTATCTTTCAGCAGCCTGAGAATCTCCCGCAGGGCGGAAGAAGGCTGGGAGTAGAGTTGGGCCGAACGGTTCGCCTGCGAACGGTTCCATGCGAACTTCCGTGGTTCGCGTTCGCGTCCCGCAGGTGAACCTTTGCGGAAGTTCGGTTCGCCCCATAATGCACATGGAGGGTCAACTTTGACCCTCTACATCACAGTCAGCAGGCCCAGTGTAGCCAATTAGGCTACACTAGCCCCTGGAGCCCCACCCCCCTTATATAAGGCAGGCAGCGGCGGCCATTACGGTCACTCGTGTGCCTGCATTAGTGAGAGTAGGGCGAGCTGCTGCAGACTGTCTCTCATAGGGAAAGATTAGTTAGGCTTAGCTTGTTCCTGGCTGCATACCTGTTCTGTGAACCCACCACTGCATACCTGTTCAGTGAACCCACCACTGCATACCTGTTCTGTGAACCCACCACTGCATACCTGTACTGTGAACCCACCACTGCATACCTGTTCAGTGAACCCACCACTGCATACCTGTTCAGTGAACCTGCCACTGCATACCTGTTCTGTGAACCCACCACTGCATACCTGTTCTGTGAACCCACCACTGCATACCTGTTCTGTGAACCCACCACTGCATACCTGTTCTGTGAACCCACCACTGCATACCTGTTGTGTTCAGTGAACCTGCCACTGCATACCTGTTCTGTTCAGTGGACCCGCCACTGTATACCTGTTCTGTGAACCCGCCACTGTATACCTGTACTGTTCAGTGGACCCGCTACTGTATACCTGTTCTGTTCAGTGAACCCGCCACTGCATACCTGTTGTGTTCAGTGAACCCGCCACTGTATACCTGTACTGTTCTGTGAACCCACCACTGCATACCTGTTCTGTTCAGTGGACCCGCCACTGTATACCTGTTCTGTTCAGTGGACCCGCCCCTGTATACCTGTTCTGTGAACCTGCCACTGTATACCTGTACTGTTCAGTGGACCCGCTACTGTATACCTGTTCTGTTCAGTGAACCCGCCACTGCATACCTGTTGTGTTCAGTGAACCCGCCACTGTATACCTATACTGTTCTGTGAACCCGCCACTGCATACCTGTTCTGTTCAGTGGACCCGCCACTGTATACCTGTTCTGTTCAGTGAACCCGCCACTGCACACCTGTTGTGTTCAGTGAACCCGCCACTGTATACCTGTACTGTTCAGTGAACCCGCCACTGCATACCTGTTCTGTTCAGTGAACCTGCCACTGCATACCTGTTCTGTGAACCGGCCACTGTATACCTGTACTGTTCAGTGGACCCGCGAGGCTGAACCCAGAGGCATTGTCACTGAGAAGAGAAGTCGCCTAAGTCACAAAAGTGTTAAGTACCTCACCTTTATCAAAATGAATGAGGCATGGATCCCGGAGGGCTGCTGCTCGCCCCAAGACTAAGTCAGTCCCCGCACACACAGCATCTCTGCCTGCACGCCATGTGACTGGCTGCCTGGCCTGCCCCAAGAAGACTAAGTCGCTCCCAGTCCCTCCACACAGCATGTCTGCCTGCAGGCCGCTTGACTACCTTCTCCGCCACCACCAACAGGGTCCGGGACTCCAGGCGGATTGCTGAATTTTTTAGGCCGCTGCTAGCAGCGGCCGCTGTAATAATTTTTCTGGTGCGTGTACATGACTGCCTAATTTTTCTGGCTGCACTGCGGGCAGCTGCAACAACAAAAGAAAAGGCATGTACATGCGCCCATTCCCCTTCGTGATCATTACCTTGCCGTGGTGAAGGGGCTTGCGTATCACAATGAAGCAATGACCGGCGCCTAGATGAGTGTCTCGGGGGGCACACAAAAGATAATAAGGTCGTTGCTTCATTGTGGTCAGACCAAATTTGATCAGCTGGACAGTCACTGTTCTGTCATTCAGCTACATCAGCCAGGCGACCATATGGGCTGTAAACCCGCCAAAACCTGCACTCTCGCCATGGTGCGCACCAGTCCAGCACGGCCGTCACTACACAAACAGCTGTTTGCGGTGCGTTACACGGTGAGTTTGGTGTGTCAGTGTGAAGCAGTACCTTAATTACACTACCTGATTGATGTATACACATGCAAGATGTTTTAAAGCACTTTAGGCCTGTCATTTAGCATTCAATGTGATTTCTGCCCTTAAAACGCTGCTTTGCGTCAAATCCAGATTTTTCCCGGGGACTTTTGGCATGTATCCCACTCCGCCATGCCCCCCTCCAGGTGTTAGACCCCTTGAAACATCTTTTCCATCACTTTTGTGGCCAGCATAATTTTTTTTTTTTCAAAGTTCGCATCCCCATTGAAGTCTATTGCGGTTTGCGAACTTTAACGCGAACCGAACGTTACGCGAAAGTTCGCGAACCCAGTTCGCGAACCTAAAATCGGAGGTTCGGCCCAACTCTAGCTGGGAGAAGGAAGGACCAGAGCGTGAGCGACACCAATAGGAGGATGTCACTGACTGATCTGTGAACTATCTCTTAACTGGGGAGATAGTTCTCAAGGTCGGGCAAGCCAGGTCGGCAACACACGGACATACAAAGTACAAAGACAGGAGGCTGATTCGGTAATCCTAAGGCACGCAGGGTTTGGCAACAGAGTATCAGATATAGCGAAGTACCGAATCAGTGCACAGAAGAGTGGTCAGAAAAGCAGTAAGTCATAACAGATAATAAACAATGCCTAGTCTTGGGTGTGAGCTCCGTGATCATCAACACCCTGGAAGTAGTCTGACATATAACAGAATGATAACACAAGTCCCTAGTCTTGGGTGTGAGGTCCGTGATCATCAACACCCTGGAACTAGTCTGAAGTATAACAGAATGATAACACAAGTCCCTAGTCTTGAGTGTGAGGTCCGTGATCATCAACACCCTGGAACTAGTCTGAAGTATAACAGAATGATAACACAAGTCCCTAATCTTGGGTGTGAGGTCCATGATCATCAACACCCTGGAACTAGTCTGAAGTATAACAGAATGGTAACACAAGTCCCTAATCTTGGGTGTGAGGTCCGTGATCATCAACACCCTGGAACTAGTCTGAAGTATAACAGAATGGTAACACAGATTCTGACAAAAAGGTCTGAGTGCTTCCACGTAGTGATCGCAACGGCAGACCACCAGTGAATGACCAGCACCCGGTATATATAGCACAGCGCTCTCCAGCGCCTCCCCTAAGTGCTGGACCAATGGGAACTGGTTGAATCGACAGCTGACCGGCTTGGTCAGCTGACTCCCTTCTGGCTGTCATAAAAGTTCTGCCTCTCAGCACGCTCGCGCGTCCTTGTGAACCTGTGTGGACTATCAGTCCCAGCCACACCAGACACGTGTTGTGTACCACCCGCCGCGCTGGACGCGGAACCAGCCGCACCGCTATCAGGGCAAGCGGCGGTTTTTCCGCGTTCAGCCATACTAGCAGATGTAGGCCTACACGTGCAAACCGCCGCGTTAAATGCGGAATCAGCCGCCTTGTTCTGAGCACACGCGGCGGCTTTTCCGCGTTTTCTCACAAAATTCCTTCTGAATCGGATCCATAGTTTCGTCACTATCCAAATAAAAATCAACCGCCTCCAATCCCCTCTCATGCTCGATAATTGTGTATAGAGATGTTACATCCAGAGTACACAGTAGCCAGTCTTCCTCCCACTGCAAGTCTCCCAATGCGTTTAATATATGTTTGGTGTCTTCAATATATGCTTTCGTTTTCCTCACAGATTTTTGTAAGAAGGTGTCCGCATACCTTGAGAGATTTGCAGTCAGAGAATCTAAACCCGATACTATTGGTCTCCCTGGGGGATTACTGAGGCCCTTATGTATTTTTGGCAAATGATAGAACAGAGGTCTCCGTGGGAACCTAATATTTAGAAAATCATATTCTCATTTATATAAGAATCAAATTTATTTATTCTCTTACTTGGGGCAAATTTCAGCCCTTTTGATAGGAGATTGATCTTGTCTTACTCCAATTTACGCTTACTCAAATTAAAAATTTCAACCCCCCTCTCATCTGGTGTCTGACTCATAACCTCTACTTCCTTTTTACCCCTCTTCCTGCCTCCCCTACATCCCCTTTTCCATTTCCCGGCCTGGGTGTTCTTAATAAAATATTGACTGATGGAGTTCCGTGGTTCCTCCACCACGATGTTATTTCTAGTTTTCCTTGTATTACTCCCCTGTCTGTTCTTAAACAATTGTTGGGGGGTCCTAATTGGGGTCATCCTTGATGTATTCCTAGTCTTCCTTGTATATGACTCTCTTCCCCTTAGTGGGAGTCTCCTTGGTGTCCTGTTCTTATCTATATCATCACCCCACTATCCCTCATTCTCCGTTGTTCTAGGTGTCAAGACCGAATATCTATTGGACACCGGGACAGTATATTCCACTGAGCTATTATGCACGAACCTGGTTCTACTCCTCCTTTTCTTATCAGATGTATTAATATTGTCTCTATTTGCTGTTTTAGGATGTTTCCTGCCTTTTATTAATGTTCTAGGGGGTTTAGATATACTCACCTGTTCCTCACCATCACTGCTATCCTCCATCTCCCCCTCCTCACTCACTAGTTCAAGTCCCTGCATGGTGGAACATATTGCTCCCTCCCCATCATTAGTGTGATCTTCCCCTATTTCGTCAATAGTCTCAAGTGTACCTGACATGTTGGCTCCCTGTGGCCAGCCTTCCACCATACTTTCCTCTATCATTATTTTTAGGTCCTCAGCATCATTCATGGGGATTGAATCCCTTGCAAATTTTTTCAGTTTTTTATTATTTCTTTCTCCAATGCCTCTAGTCTGTTATGTATACTTAACTCCATCGTACGGTACTCCTTCATTGATTTAAATGGATTTAAAGTCTTTTGGAGATCGTCAATCTCCTCACCCAGATGTCTGGATTGCGCCCTTCTCGCATCCATTACAAATTGAACAGTTTCCATTGAGAATACATGAAACATGAATTCCCACTTCTCCAATGTTTCATCATCTGCCAAGTCTTCGGACAATGTTTTGGATACTGCTAGTCCTACTGGTGCCACCTCCCATTCTAAATATTTCTCCAGGGAGGCCACCTCCCATATATTCTTTGTTTCTTTTACTAGAAGTTTCTCCATGTCCTTTAACTGTTGTGTTATACCCATCACATTTCTACCTCCACTCACCTCTTTCTCACTAAAAAAAATTCTAATACAGTCATTCTGATGATTCCTGATGGTTGGGGGCTCCCTTTAACCCTCAGAAGGTAATAAAAGATTGATAAATTGACCCAACACGCGCTAAAAGCTCAATAGTACCTTTATTAAAGGATTAAAAGGTCAGATAAACCGATCAAATGAGGTCACACTCTTGGTCCAATCAATCACTCTCACAGTCCTTCACACACACCTACAATAGAAGGGCCCTTCTATACTTTGCTTATAAAGATGTGCACAGAAAAAAGTAAAAAATGGATAAAAAATTCCAACAATTCCAATTTGAGGTATAAAGTTCATTTAGATCTGCCAGGAAGCGTTTCCGTTATGTCCCCTCATTAAATGATAGCTTTACAGTCATCTGTTCCGTAATTTTAAAACTTGGAATGTGTCTCAAAGGAAAACAGGGGTTTATATGCACTTACAGGTCCGTCTTTAAACAGCTCACAGCTCCACTGATATGATAGTTCTTACCACCACTGTGCACATCTTTATAAGCAAAGTATAGAAGGGCCCTTCTATTGTAGGTGTGTGTGAAGGACTGTGAGAGTGATTGATTGGACCAAGAGTGTGACCTCATTTGATCGGTTTATCTGACCTTTTAATCCTTTAATAAAGGTACTATTGAGCTTTTAGCGCGTGTTGGGTCAATTTATCAATCTTTTATTACCTTCTGAGGGTTAAAGGGAGCCTCCAACCAACACGCTGCTGTATAAAATAGAGGACCCCTGGCGCTTGGTGACACATTTTTTATCTCTTTCTTGAAAAATATCCCCTCACACCATGGCAGCAGGAGGTGAACTGTGGGAATTTAGGAATCATCAGAATGACCGTATTATAAATTTTTTTAGTGAGAAAGAGGTGAGTGGAGGTAGAAATGTGGTGGGTATAACACAACAGTTAAAGGACCTGGAGAAACTTCTAGTAAAAGAAACAAAGAATATATGGGAGGTGGCATCCCTGGAGAAATATTTAGAATGGGAGGTGGCACCAGTAGGACTAGCAGTATCCAAAACATTGTCCAAAGACTTGGCAGATGATGAAACAATGGAGAAGTGTGAATTTATATTTCATGTATTCTTAATGGAAACTGTTCAATTTGTAATGGATGCGAGAAGGGCGCAATCCAGACATCTGGGTGAAGAGATCGACGATCTCCAAAAGACTTTAAATCCATTTAAATCAATGAAGGCGTACCGTACGATGGAGTTAAGTATACATAACAGACTAAAGGCATTGGAGAAAGAAATAATTAGTAAAAAACTGATTAAATTTGCAAGGGATTCAATCCCCATGAATGATGCTGAGGACCTAAAAATAATGATAGAGGAAAGTATGGTGGAAGGCTGGCCACAGGGAGCCAACATGTCAGGTACACTTGAGACTATTGACGAAATAGGGGAAGATCACACTAATGATGGGGAGGGAGCAATATGTTCCACCATGCAGGGACTTGAACTAGTGAGTGAGGAGGGGGAGATGGAGGATAGCAGTGATGGTGAGGAACAGGTGAGTACATCTAAACCCCCCAGAACATTATCAAAAGGCAGGAAACATCCTAAACCAGCAAATGGAGACAATATTAATACATCTGATAAGAAAAGGAGGAGTGGAACCAGATTTGTGCATAATAGCTCAGTGGAATATACTGTCCCTGTGTCCAATAGATATTCGGTCTTGACACCTAGAACAACGGAGAATGAGGGATGGGGGGGGGGGTGATGGTATAGATAAGAACAGGACACCAAGGAGACTCCCACTAAGGGGAAGAGAGTCATATACAAGGAAGACTAGGAATACATCAAGGATGACCCCAATTAGGACCCCCCAACAATTGTTCAAGAACAGACAGGGGAGTAATACAAGGAAAACTAGAAATAACATTGTGGTGGAGGAACCACTGAATTCCATCAGTCAATATTTTTTAAGAACACCCAGATCGGGAAACGGAAAAGGGGATGTAGGGGAGGCAGGAAGAGGGATAAAAAGGAAGTAGAGGTTATGAGTCAGACACCAGATGAGAGGGGGGTTGGGATTTTTAATTTGAGTAAGCGTAAATTGGAGGAAGACGAGATCAATCTCCTATCAAAAGAGCTGTAATTGGCCCCAAGTAAGAGAATAAATAAATTTGATTCTTATATAAATGTTAAAAAATTCATGAGGAAACTCTGAAGAAATATTTCTTGAAAAACCCAGTACAAATAGAGACTGAACGATCAGGTTATATACATACCACATTAAAGAATCCATCCACTTTTTTTCCGCATACAGAATATAGTGATGCGATGACCGCATTTGACAATCTAGTAGAGAAAGACATTAGACGTTTGAAAACTAGTGGGTTTGGAAATGATAACCTAACTCACTCTGAAAGGAGAGCTATGAAGGAATTGAGAAATGATGCAGCCATCACTATACGCCCTGCGGATAAAGGTGGGGGGATTGTGATACAGGACACAGAAATATATCAGGCTGGGGCCCTTCGACTATTGAATGACCGATTGGTCGATTTCACGGAGCAATTGATAATTTTATTAGATGAGGGACTGAATTGTGGTATACTAAACCAGAGAGAATATGATTTTCGAAACATTAGGTTCCCACGGAGATCTCTGTTCTATGATTTGCCAAAAATACATAAGGGCCTCAGTAATCCCCCAGGGAGACCAATAGTATCGGGTGTAGATTCTCTGACTGCAAATCTCTCAAGTTATGTGGACACCTTCTTACAAAATCTGTGAGGAAAACGAAAGCATATATTGAAGACACCAAACATATATTAAACGCATTGGGAGACTTGCAGTGGGAGGAAGACTGGCTACTGTGTACTCTGGATGTAACATCTCTATACACAATTATCGAGCATGAGAGGGGATTGGAGGCGGTTGATTTTTATTTGGATAGTGACGAAACTATGGATCCGATTCAGAAGGAATTTATATTGAAATCAATTCGGTTCATACTTGAGCACAATTACTTCCAATTTGACGGTGCTTGGTATTTGCAGACTGGAGGAATGGCGATGGGGACCAGGTTCGCACCTTCATATGCAAATTTGTTTATGTCCCATTGGGAAGAACACCATATTTATGGTGAACAGGGTCCGGGTGCGAACCTGGTCCTCTGGCGCCGTTTCATTGATGACGTATTGATGATATGGAGAAGTGATGCTCAATCATTACGCAACTTCACTGAGGAACTGAACGTTAATGATTGGAACATTAGATTCACGGTGGACACGAGTAAACAGACAGTTAACTTTTTGGATTTAGAAATATACGTGGAAAACAACTCCCTAAATACAAGAACATTCCATAAACCAGTGGATGTCAATAGCTATATCCTCTACACTAGCTGCCACCTTTCACGGTGGCTCAATAATATCCCCGGGGGACAGTTCACAAGACTCCATCGTAATTGCACCCATTTAGAGGATTATGATCGAGAAATGGATAGACTCATGGACTGTTTCCGAGAGAAGGGGTATCCTGAAAGAGGGGTTGAGGAGTCTATGGCAGCCATTAGACAGAGGGACAGAAGTGGCCTATTGGGCCCAAGGGCTGTACGGAATGGGGAGAGTAATGACTTCAGCGTTGTTCTAGATTATACATCCCAGTCAAACAAGGTGGTAAATATACTCCGTAAACATTGGGATGTGTTACGAGAGGATAAGATTATAGGAGGAAAAATGCTGGATATTCCAAAAGTGATTTTTAAGAGAGCACCTAATGTGGGACTCTCCATAGCAACAGCAGCTAATGAAAGGAAAAAGGAAGTAATTCATGGTGCGAGGGGAAATAGAGCAGGATTTGCCAGGTGTGGGACGTGTCTGAACTGTAGAAGGACGCAAAACCCAGGGAGAATAGTGGAAATTGTGGCACCGGATTTAGTTTAATATAAGATTAAAGATTCCATGACCTGTACAACCTGTGGAGTAATCTACTGCACCCAGTGGCCTTGCCACAAAAGGTACATTGGGAGGACAAAAAGATCACTTTTAAGAAGGGTGGGGGAACATTTTAATAATATTGAAAAGGGTAATGAGGGTCACCCTTATCCAAACACTATAAGGAACACCATGTGAAGAGTGTGAGGGGAACAACATTTTTTGGTCTGGAAATCGTGGAACATAATATAAGGGGTGGGAATTACATACAGAAGATTTCTAGGAATGAATCCAAATGGATATTCCAGTTGGACACCATCATTCCTAGAGGTCTGAACAGCGAGATGGAACTGTTTGCATTCCTTTAGGGATATATGTATGTGGGAGGAGCTATTCCCCATTTTGGGTTGGGGGAGGGTGTGACTATATTTAAGGATATGAAGTTTTTATAAAACTGTTAAGTTCAGGATGTATGAGTAGTGAATGTGGCACCCCAGTGTGTCAACTCAATGTGTGAGAGATGAGACTGGATGAAAACTCTCATGTGTTAGGTGAATGGATAGGAGCGTTTAACATCTCCCTCACTTGTTTGTATTGACACCAATACATGGGGAAGGATGATTAGTGGATATATAGAATTAGTAAAATTCCACTTTTACAGTTTTTTAGAGAATAGACATGAGTAAGAGTCTGTTTTTTATTCTTTTATTTTTCTAGTTTTGAACTGTGACCTATGACCCCAGTAAGATGGTGGGCGGAATAAATGAGGAATAAATATATAAGGAGTATGCACAATACGGGCTCCAGATAACCTCAAGCAAATTCTCTTGAAAAAGGCCCACGCTATTGGGCTGAAACGCGTTGAGACGCAAGGGTTAATTGTAAAATGAAGGCAGAGATCGCGAACTCAAGGTGGGTCGCCGTAGCCCGCAACGGCAGCCTGCAAACGAAGGTCCGGGGATCTCCAGTGGTGATGTCACCCATAGCCGAGTGTGAACAGCCAGCTGGGCAGAAGTGCGGCGAGCGGACCCGTGCATCTGACATACGGAAGTGACGTATGCCGCATTGAACCACTAGCGTGTACAGCAACGCCGAGACTGTTTGCTACCAGATATTCTACGGTGGTAAGAACTATCATATCAGCAGAGCTGTGAGCTGTTTCAAGACGGACCTGTAAGTGCATATATACCCGTTTTCCTTTGAGACACATTCCAAGTTGTAAAATTACGGAACAGATGACTGTAAAGCTATCATTTAATGAGGGGACATAACGGAAACGCTTCCTGGCAGATGTAAATGAACTTTATACCTCAAATTGGAATTGTTGGAATTTTTTATCCATTTTTTACTTTTTTCTATGCACATCTTTATAAGCAAAGTATAGAAGGGCCCTTCTATTGTAGGTGTGTGTGAAGGACTGTGAGAGTGATTGATTGGACCAAGAGTGTGACCTCATTTAGTTGGTTTATCTGACCTTTTAATCCTTTAATAAAGGTACTATTGAGCTTTTAGCGCGTGTTGGGTCAATTTATCTAACTTTTTAAATGGGCAAATATAAACTGCAGTCATTCTTACACTGTTCTCAAACTTGGCACAGTTGGTCACTGGGTAAATAGGATTAATATTCAGAAATGTAGTTGGAGCTACAACAGCCAATCAAAATGCACCTTTTGATTTTCATGGGGAATATTGAAACTGCTGCCATTCTTACACTGTTAATGGCAGATGTCTCAAACCTGCTACAGTCAGTCATTAAGTGACTGGGGTTTAAATTCACTAAAGGAGTGGAGCCACAAACAGCCAATCAGATTTCCTTAGTGGATAAACTGCTTCCATTTACACATTTTTGATGCCAGGAACCCGAAAGCTCACTAACTTGGTCATTGAGTGACTGTGTGTCAAGGTTACAAACACTAGGTGGAGTCAAAAACAGATGTCCCTGGGAAAATGTAAACTGCAGCCCTTTTTCACTGTTAATGGCAGGGTTCTCAAACTTTGTACAGTTTTTTACTGGGTGACTGGGATGAATATCTAGAAAAGTGGGTGGAGACGAGAAAAGCCAATCAATATTCACCTGCTGATTTTCAAGGTAATATTAAAATTGCTGCTATTCTTGCACTGTTAATGGCACAAGCCTCAAACCTGGTACAGTTGGTCATTGGGTCACTGGGGTTCAAATTCAGAAAAGGGGGAGGAGCCACAAACTGCCATTCAGATTTGTTTTTATTGATGCCAAGGACCTGAAAGCTCACAAACTTGGTCATTGTCCAGGTTACAAAAAGTGGGCAGAGCCAAATACAAATTTCACTGGGAAAATATAAACTGCAGGCTTTCTTACACTGTTAATGGCAGGGTTCTCAAACTTTGCCCAGATGGTCACTGGGTGACTGGGATTAATACTCAGGGAAGTGGGTGGAGCCTATAATGGCCAATCAAAATTCACCTCTTGATTTTCAAGGGGAATATTTAAATTGCTGCCACTGTTAATAGAAGATGCCTCGGACCTGCTGCAGTTAGTCATTAGGTGCCTGGGGTTCAAATGCTGGAGAGGGGCGGAGTCACAAACAGCCAATCTAATTTGTTTAATTTCTATGGGAATATACAAATTATTGATGCCAAAGCTCACAAACTTGGTCATTGAGTGTTTGTGTGTTAAGGTTATAAAAAGTGGGTGGAGCCGACACCAGCCAAATACATTCCCGGGCAACGCCGGGTCATCAGCTAGTACATAATAATAATAATAATAATAACATGGTAGGATATTTGACTATGATTATGGTAGGATTAGATTGTAAGCTCCTCTGAGGACAGTCAGTGACATGCCTATGTACTCTGTAAAGTGCTGCAGAAGACGATAGTGCTACATAAATACATTGGCAGAGGGTGAAATGAATGGGCAGAGATTGTTGCCAGAGAAAGCGAGACAGAACCGGTGGTCAGAGGGATGCTGGGAGAGACAGCAAGAGGGAAGGAGAGAAAGTGAGAGAGCAGTGGGTAGAGAGGGAAAGCCAGAGATATTACTGTATTCCATTACTATACAATAGTGCACATTTTATGATAATCATTCTCCAAGTATATTTTTCTGTAAATGTCCATTTTTAGATTACAATAGTGCTGTCTTTACAGCCCCCTTACCCCTCTAAAGGTGGCCATACACTGGTCGATTTGCCATCAGATCGACCAGCAGATAGATCCCTCTCTGATCGAATCTGATCAGAGAGGGATCGTATGGCTGCCTTTACTGCAAACAGATTGTGAATCGATTGCAGCATGAAATTGATTCACCATCTGTGAAGCTGCCGCTGCCCCCGGGCCTCCGCATACATTTCCTGATCCGGCCGGCGCGAGTCCGCCGGTCTCCGCTGTCTTCTATTCCGCTCTGGGCTCCAGCTTCACTGTACTTGAAGAAACCATCACTAGATCCTGATTCTGTAACCAACTACAGACCTCTGGCGAACTTACCATTCCTATCAAAAGTTATCGAGAAAGCAGTCGCCAACCAGCTAGAAGCCAGGCTTACAGATAACAACATCTTTGATACTTTTCAGTCAGGATTCAGGAAAAGGCACAGCACTGAAACAGCATTAGTCCGAGTAATGAATGATCTACTTACTGCAAGGGACAAGGGTGATTGCTCAATTCTGATTCTTCTTGACTTGTCAGCAGCATTTGATACTGTGGATCATGAAATACTAATCCACCAACTGAAGAATTACTGTGGCCCAAGGGGTACTGTTCTTAGCTGGTTTCAGACCTTCCTATCTGGCAGGACACAGCAAGTATGTCTGGGCACACACTACTCTAATCCAGTGCCACTTGCCTATGAAGTTCCACAGGGTTCTGTACTATCACCATTACTCTTTGCAGTCTGCGTGCTACCACTGGGCAAAATAATCCAGAACTATGGCCTAGGATACCATTGTTATTCAGATGACACACAACTGTATCTGTCCTTCAAGCCTGGCACCCAAGACCCATCAGCATCCATAAATGCGTGTCTACAGAGGCGTATCTAGGTAAAATGATGCCCATGGCAAACACAAAAACTGCGCCCCCCCCCTCCCATCAGAGCCCCCTGAATAGCCACAACCTTACCCCTAGAGCTTCCGGAATAGCGTGGCAGCGAAACTTCATACTTTGCCCCGTTCTGGCAGTGGGACAAGTCCTCTTTACTTCCCACATCAGTGTAGCAGCGCCACGCAACCTATCACCTTGGGGCTCCGAATGCAAGTCAAGTCAAGGTGCAGTGTCCAGAGTCGCAACAGTGCTAGGCTACACAGCGCAGTTACACTGAAGAGGAAGTGAAGAGGTCCTGTCCCTGCCACGAATGAAGTAAAGTATGAAACTCAGCTGCCACTCTACTCTGCAAGCTATGTAGGTGGTGGGGACAGGAGTTGCACACATGCGGGTGGGGGGAGGGGAGCAGGGACACAGCACGCAAGGCAGCATTTATATTTTCTAGCCCCTGCAGGTGGGGGCGGGCGGGGTGTTTGTCGCAGCGTATTAAAACACCCGGTTAAAATATCTGTCTATCTATCCACACAGGACAAGGATTGGGAAGGGGGGGGGCGAGGACTTAAAGACACACTACACAACACACACAACCTGACATCAAAAGACCCTACACTCCAGAAACCACCACACAACAGAAACTCACAAGGAGAGTACACTGCACTGCAAACACACACACACACACACACACACACACTCTCTCTCTCTCTCTCTGACATCACAAGCCCTCCTACACTCCAGAAACACAACATCAGACAGAGATTATACTACATTGTAAAACACACAGTACACACACACACACACACACACACACAAACACACTCTCTCTCTCTCTCTCTCTCTGCCCCATACACACCAGAAACCATGAGAGAGACAGTGCTAAGCATCTTCACCATGTAGCATTTAATTACCTTGTAACTGCAGCCCTGTGACTGCCTCTGCGTGCCTGCATTGGCTCTCATACTCACACACTGTGTGTGTCACTGCAGCTCTGCATCCACGCTGTTCTTCCTCTCTAATCCCCTCCAGGGACGGATCTAGACCAAGTTACCCCCCACCCCCATCAGCCCCAGCGGCTCCATCATGTGGCCAATCAGGAGTGGGATAATGCGAGCAGCACAAAGTCACAACTGACAAACATTGCCGGAGTGATCAGGGGGAGAAGGGACGCTATAGCACTGGTGTCAGACACATGTCCTCTTCTCCTACTGTACGGGCTGGGCGCCGGGCAGTCACGGGGGAAATTTAAAAGTAACAGTGCTAACGAAGTTTATGAACGTGGACCTAGGGGGGCGATTTTTTTTCTCAGTGATCATGCGCCCCCCTCCTGGGTGATTTACAAGGGGCGTCTATAGCAAGTGCCCCATGTGCACCCCTCTAGATCCGCCTCTGCGTGTCTAGTGGATTTACAAAATTGGATGAACACCAGCTGGCTGAGGCTGAACTCTGACAAAACAGAGGTGTTGGTGGTAGGTGGTCCATACATGATGAATAAAGTTCAAAATGCTCACCACCTCAAACTAGCAATTGGGGGAGATACTGTACAGTATAAAGGCTCTGTGCAAAACCTTGGGGTGATCCTGGATGGAAATCTAAAACTCAGGCAGCAGGTATCAGCTGTCGTCAAGTCTTCCTTCTTCCATCTAAGAAATATAGCGAAAATCAAACACCTTATCCCAGCTGAAGACCTACCTGCCCTGGTTCACGCATTTGTATCCTCCTGCCTAGACTACTGCAACGTCCTGTTCATCGGAGCTACAGATAAGGTTTTACGCCCCTTACAGCTAGTACAGAATGCTGCAGCCAGACTCCTAACCAATACCCCCCGCAGCTCACACATCACCCCAGTACTGCAAACTCTTCACTGGTTGCCAGTAAAATGGAGAATCAATTTTAAGATCTGCCTGCTGACATTCAAGGCTCTACACCACATGGGTCCCAAATACATAGTGGATCTATTGGAACTTTATGCCCCTCCACACACCCTCCGCTCTGCCAACAAGATGAAGCTGGTTATTTCCCAGGATACACTTAACATTTGGTTCTTGGGTCTTTTCCTATGCAGCCCCTACTCTATGAAACTCACTTCCACAATCAGTACGAGAGGCTCCTTCTCTGGATAGCTTTAAAAAAAAGGCTAAAAACTCACCTCTTTTTCCTAGCCTTTGAGACTGCATAATGCAGGGTCACAGCGCTTTGAGTCCCCAGGGAGAAAAGCGCTATATAAATATTATTGTTATTGTTGTTACTTCCTGTCCAGGGAAGTTTAAACAGTAGAGGGCGCTTTACTGTTTAAACTTCCTGCCGGGACAGGAAGAAGTGAAGCCTGCCGGACTCAGAGCCCAGCGCGGAGAAGAAGCAGCGGTGACAGCAGGGACTCACGCCGGCCGGAACGCCGCTATCGACGCACTCCCGACCAGCCGGCGATCAAGCGAAATCTTCCGCACAGACAGGAACGATGGGAATCGACAGGAACGATCGATTTTGGATGGAAATCGATTGTTCGGTCAGCATTTGCGCAACAATTTCACAGCCGATTCGATCACAGTGATCGAATCAGCTGTATATCGGCGGGAAAATCGGTAAGTGTATGGGCCCCTTAACAAGACATCCTCTACTCTAAAGCAAAGCCTGCACCCACAGTGACTGCTGATCAAACATCTTGTCCCCCTGTGAGAGTCAGAGTGCAGCCAGAAGAAAGCAATAACAGACAGGGGGTCACACAAACAGCAATAACAGACAGGGCGGTCACACTCAGACAGCAATAACAGACAGGGGGGGGATCACACAGACAGCAATAACAAACGAGGTCACACAGACAGCAATAACAGACAGGGGGTCACACAGACAGCAATAACAGACGGGGGTCACACAGGCAGCAATAACAGACAAGAGGGTCACACAGACAGCAATAACAGACATGGGGGTCACACAGACAGCAACAACAGACAGGGGGGTCACACAGACAGCAACAACAGACAGGGGGGTCACACAGACAGCAATAACAGACCAGGGGGTCACACACACAGTAATAACACCCCTGTCTGTTATTGGTGTGTGTGTGACTTCCCTGTCTGTTATTGCTGTCTGTGTGTGACCCCCCCTGTCTGTTGTTGCTGCCTGTGTGACCCCCCTGTCTGCTGGGATACAGACAGCAATAACAGACCGGGGGGGGGGGGGGGGTCACACAGACAGCAATAACAGATAGGGGGGTCGGGCAGGCAGCAATAACAGACAGGGGGGTCAGACAAACAGCAATAACAGATAGGGCAGTCACACAGACAGCAATAACAGACAGGGGGTCACACAGACAGCAATAACAGACAGGGAGGTCACACTGACAGCAATAACAGACAGGGGGGGTCACACAGACAGCAATAACAGATGGGGGGGTCACGCAGACAGCAATAACAAACAGGGGGTCACAAAGACAGCAATAACATACAGGGGGTCACGCAGACAGCAATAACAGATAGGGGGTCACACAGACAGCAATAACAGCCAGGGGGGTCACACAGACAGCAATAACAAACAGGGGGTCACACAGGCAGCAATAACAGACAGGAGAGTCACACAGACAGCAGCAACAGACAAGGGGGTCACACAGACAGCAACAACAGATTTATAATTTAAGTAGGCCTCAGTTATTTGGACTGAGTTAGTCAAAAAGGCTTGAGGAGCAGACCTGTCCTTTAAGGGGATTTTCTCTTAGAGAGAAAATCTGCAGTTCTGTCAGCAGAACTAGAACATACCAAGAAGCTGTTCTATGGACAAGGCCACAGGTCTCCCTGACCTGGGCATGTACCGCCACTAGAACAATAAACATCAGCCATATTTATTAAACAATACATTCTTGTATGTGGGTCAGAAGCCTCATTGAATATTAATCGAGTAGGTGTGTAGGATGACACCACAAGTGGGTCCACCAATAGTCTGATCTAGGGGATGGCGAAGATGATGTCATATTTAACTCTTTCCTAGTCGGTATTAAACCCGGAGTGAGCGATGGGAGCTCACTCTGCTCCTTACTTTCACACTAGCTCGCAATGCTGACTGGGATCTCTAAGTATGTTAATTCCTTTCTGTAATCTGATATAATGTATGCTGTACATAGGTAGTCTAGTGTAACGTAGAGTAGATACAAGAAGACCTGGGTACCTTCAGCAGGAAGGTACTCACGCAGCTGTAACGCAACATGGTAATCTGCTTTGCCAGGATATGATGGACTATATCTGTATATATGTTTCCTGAGTAAATAACGTGAATATTGAAGAAGCCTGAGAAAGTCTATCTCCTGCTTGCTGTGTTGAGAGTCAAGTTATCTCACAGTCTGTGAGACGCAACTATAAGAAGTTGCTGGTGCCGGAAAAAGGTGATTAGAACAGTTTATAACAATGGTGCCGATTAAACCCTCCGCTGCATAGCAATACAAGCAGACAAGGGCCAAGGCCGAAGTTTTCAAGATATTCCACAGCAAAACAAGCGGAATAGACGCGGACTGGAAAAGCTTATCAGCCTGATAAGCTGGTGTGGGGAGTGTGCGGGAGCCGAGCACACGGGCTGAAATTCGAGGAATCAGCGGCGAAACTCTTGGACGTTTAACTTTGACTGCATGTGCACTGCAGGTCACAGCCTAAATGGGATCGCAACGGGACGCTCCAGGGCCAGCTTGCAACTTGCTTCGGGAGATCGATCCACTGAGCCAGTCCAGTGTGGGGACGGAGATGTCAGAGATAACACGCTCAGAAAGTTCCGGGGTCCACTCAGTTTCGCGGAGAAGTTGCGGAAAGCTGATGAATTGCCAAGAGTCCGCAGATCAGGCATGTATGATTTACGTTGTTATATGGTGTTATCTGTGTGGTATTTGGTGTTATAACAATGGAGTTGTTAATATGTATATTCTCTGTTAATTGCAGTTTGGAGGCTGCGTGCTTCATTTTTTTTCCTTTTGTTCTTTCTTTTTTCTCTGGGTTTTGATTTTGTTTTTCTCTCCCTGTCTAGAGACTGGGAAGGATGCCAGATGTGGGGGGCAGGGGGGGGTCCCCCGCGGCAGAGGGAAACCAACAGTGTTTCAGTCTGTTAGTAGTGGATGGGGGGGAGAGGGAAGAATGAGAGAAGAGGAAGAGGGAGTGTAAGACAGTTGTGAGCCGTGAGGTTTAGAAGGATGTTTTTTTCTTCGGGGTGCTGGGGAGACAGGAATGCACCGCCATGCCTCTGGGTCGCTGTAAAGGTAAGTTATAGCTACAGCTGAGATAATGGGTGAAGTGTGACTGTACTCTGGCACGTTCTTTCTGTTTGTGAGATGTTCTGCGAGTTTCTCTCGTTCCAGTCAGAGCTGCTACAATGTTTCTAAATGTCTGCATATGTGTAATGTATGTCTGTGTTAATCAGATAGTTGTGGAGAGAGAGAGCTTCCCACGTCCCTGGGTGATACTACAATGTATAGTATTTAGAATTGCAGCTGGGACGGGGTTTTGCTTAGGTTTTTGCGAGAATCCAAGAGAGTGTAGGTAGCGGCATGCTGACTCTCTGCAATATGTATCGATGCTGTGTGTAACTATGCATAAAATGTTTGTTCTGTTTGAGTTTGTTTTTTCTCCTAAGGTTTACAGGATCGAGAGGTTGCTATGGGAGCAGCCATCTTAGCTGGCAGTCCAGGACTCAAAATGGCGGCAGTGGAGAGGGCCCGCCCCCGAGAGTCATGGCTCCCACACGTCATGGCAGGGGGGAGGAGGGGCATGGTCACAGATAGGAAATGTTTCCCAGCTAGGTGCAGGGAAACAAGGAACAGCGCAGATCAGGAAAGGGTCTGTACTGAGTTGCTTATGGGATTATTCCTGTAAGTGGGGCACCTTAATGGGTGTTGCAGCATAAGTTCCCAATAGAGAAAAGGAGGGACAGTGCAGCAAGGGGGTGCCGGAGTTGGAAAAAAAAGGGAGTTGACCAATCCAGGTATCCGTCGCCGCTGCTGCAGAGCGGTAACGTTTTTTTTTCCAGTTTTTGTCGTGGACAGGTCCAAAGTTTGACTAAGAGGTCTATGCTGGGCCGGGGCTGGTTTTTGTGCATTTTTTTCCGTCCATTGATTGGTCAAATGTGTTTTTTTTCCAGCTCCTACCAAGTTTAGCACAAAGAACAAGAACTGACAGCAGTTCATGGGGCAATTATAAAGATGAAAGAATTGCCATTTACAGAGTGACCGTTTCCAGTGTATCAGGACAGGTTTGCCATACGACTACCTACCAAGTGGGCATTCAGGGATCTGCATATAGGCATTTGATGCTGGAATGCTTAGCCCTGCACCCTACACCCTGTGTAGTTTCAGTGCAAAGTGCTCCTTCCTACAGGGAGGCAGCCATTTTTTTGTGTAGTATGGGGGTAGTAGCACGGCAAACATTGGTCAGAGGGTACAAGACACAGAACTTCTAGCAGAGCTGGTATCGCAATGAGGTTCTAGATAAGGAAATGTGATAATGAGTAAGAGCATTGTAGGCTCACCTGCAAAGCAACAACAGATGTGGCATCCGTAATCTGTGCATGCGACGGCCGCGCATGGACAGATAGGGGGGGATGTGGAGGGAGCTTGCAATGAGGTGAGAGCTTCCAAAGGTGAAGTCCGCGGGAGCATATTTTATACAGGTAAGTACTTTGGATAGTACTTAGATAGGGGAGAGAGGTTTAACTCCAATCTACCAAAAAGAGTAAACAGAGTTCATGAGAACCATAAAGCAACGAGATCAATTATGGCATATATTGATCAAGTTAAAGTGTACCGAGTACAAGCCGCAGGGCGAATCCCAAATCATTAATAAGAATTGATTTGTTTGTATTTCGATTTCAGGAGTTTGGCAATATGGACTCGAGACAGCTGCAGTGCTGGCAGCAAAGATGGAGATGTCAGTCGGATAAGCGAAAGGTTCCAGATGCCAATCTGAGTTTGGAGAGCAGCGAGATTCCTGAGATTGGAAAGAGACTAAAAAGCGAGATTCCTGAAATTGGAAAGAGACTAAAACACGAGATTCCTGAAATTGGAAAGAGACTAAAAATCGAGATTCCGAAGATGGGAAAACGACTAAAAAAACTGACTGAGCAAAGCATAGTGCAAATTGCTAATGTTTTTCTTTTCCAAGGTGGTGCTTTTATAATGAAGAGTACCGTGCTGATGGCGATCCTAGGTTGCCATTTCGTCCTAGGAGAACGAAGAGAGGACATTCTCATGTATAATAAGGGGTTAATGAGAATGCAAGGCCCAAACATGTTAATGTTGGGTGACAAAGGTACTGATCCTTTCACACCTCCCTCCGCTTGGCACAGATGGACTAAGCGGGGAGGGAGGAAAAGAGCACTTGTGCCAGGAGAAAGCAAATTTCATGGCACAATGTGGGTGAAAGGTCTGAAGGGTCAGGTGTGCGGGCAGTATGGATTGAATGGCAGGGTAAATCTGCTATTGAATGCCACACTCCCAGAATCGATGCACCGATCCAAAGTTTTGTTAAAAGGTACATTGCAGTACAATGGGTACATGCAAAAGGTGGAGTGTGTGATTCAGGGGTACCTTGTCTTGGTTATCCAGAGTGAGATGGTTCCAGATTGGAGAGGAACGAGCAGGAGGCGTCAATTCTCCTGCCGGAGAGACGCAGGGGACAACATCACACTCTGGAACTACCAACAGAGAGTGCCTCTGAACCAACTATACACACGTAAAGGCTGGAAAGCCGAGGGGTGGTGGTTCTCGAAACAAGAAGTAAAAATCGAGATCGAGCCACATTTCCAGGTGACAACGAGGGTGGGGAGAGCTGTCCCGGGGGAGGGAAAGCCAACACAGGGAACCCCATTCACATTACACGGGTCACAACAGGGGACGATATTACACAGTCCATATGCAGCCGCTTATCCTCATGCTAGTTGGGTAAGTGAAGAGGTACTCTTAATTGAAAGATTGCAGAGAGTACAGTCTTCCCAACCTCTGGTACATAGTGTGCCTCAGGACATAAGGGGGGAAGAGGTCCAATCAGGACAGTTGGGGACATATTTTGTCAGGGAGATGCTTAAAGATCCTGTCCAACTGAGATTGGACAAGGGGAGGTATATCGATTTTTCTGGAGAAGGATCTTTTGCATGGAAGCTTCAATATGTTTGGGTGAACAAATGGAAACGGTGCAACATTCCTTTAGGCACCGCCACTTCCTTAGTTCCCACCTCAACCCATGTCTTACACCATGACCTGAGAGGTCAACCTTTTTTGGTGCTAGACGGGGAGGTGAAATGAGTAGAGTTGTCCTCATGCGGGCAATTCTCACAGAGGTACCTGTGTTTGCCGGGGCAAGTCAAATTTAGTGAAGAAGCCTGCAGGCTCAATAACGCAGAATGCGAGGCTACCATTCAAAAGATCCACCCTGAAGCCAGGCCGATAGTTCCGGTGGCTGAAGGAAAGGTTTGTTTTAGCATCATGTCTAAGGACACATTTAAGGTACTTTTTCATAATTGTTCCAATAAGGGGGATCTGTCAAGGGGAACATATTGGGTGAGCGGAGATCCCATATGGATCCAGTCATCCAGGTTTGATGACGTTATTTCTCAAATTGTTAAGAGAACTCTTAAGGACAAAGTTTCACGGGTAGTTCCCGTCCTAAAAGAGAACATGACATGGGACAAAGGGGAACAGGGGTTGATCCAAGACGACAACACTTTGATACAACAGTTAAACAAACAGTACACTAAGTTAGAGGTAAGATTTCACCATGATCCCGGTGATCTTAACGAGGTAGAACACGAAAATAAGCAGGTGAGTTCCAGTCTGACCTGGTGGAAAAGGTTTCCGGCGATGTTCCAGGGACACTCGGACTGGGCCTCTGCAGTTCAAAAGTTCTTCCTACACCCACTGGTCGTCTGGATGGGGATGACAACTTTAGGCATCATTATCCAGGTGAGGTTGCGTGTTAAAATTACGTAAAACAAATTAACCTGGTCAAGAGATTGGTGCCTCATAAACAATCTCATGAACCAATATTTTTAAATTAAGGGATATACAGGGTTACGGTTATAGGTTTAGTAGTACCGGTGATGGAGCTGATTGTATAAAGGCGCTCTTTTAGAAGGCACCTGGCATTGCTCCATTGAGTAACAAACAAACGAGTTTCACTTTTCTGTGGTCATGCAAGTTTGTGAGTGATACGCAAGTGACGCAAATGCTGAGCATGTGGTATAGAGGGACTTAGAAGTAGGGCCTCCCCAGAGAGCCTGGTTACAGGAAGACCAAGAGGTCTTGCTCTCTCTTCCAGGGATAACCGCCGAGAGCAGAGAAGTTGTGTGAGCACGAACATCGAAAAGTGAAACATAAGGGAAGACACCGGGTACGGTTAGGTTCAGAAGCTGGGATCTGCGGGTCAAGCCTTTTTAGGGGGGATTGTTATAATTTAAGTAGGCCTCAGTTATTTGGACTGAGTTAGTCAAAAAGGCTTGAGGAGCAGACCTGCCTTTTAAGGGGATTTTCTCTTAGAGAGAAAATCTGCAGTTCTGTCAGCAGAACTAGAACATACCAAGAAGCTGTTCTATGGACAAGGCCACAGGTCTCCCTGACCTGGGCATGTACCGCCACTAGAACAATAAACATCAGCCATATTTATTAAACAATACATTCTTGTATGTGGGGCAGAAGCCTCATTGAATTTTAATTGAGTAGGTGTGTAGGATGACACCACAAGTGGGTCCACCAATAGTCTGATCTAGGGGATGGCGAAGATGATGTCATATTTAACTCTTTCCTAGTCGGTATTAAACCCGGAGTGAGCGATGGGAGCTCACTCTGCTCCTTACTTTCACAATGCTGACTGGGATCTCTAAGTATGTTCATTACTTTCTGTAATCTGATATAATGTATGCTGTACATAGGTAGTCTAGTGTAACGTAGAGTAGATACAAGAAGACCTGGGTACCTTCAGCAGGAAGGTACTCACGCAGCTGTAACGCAACATGGTAATCTGCTTTGCCAGGATATGATGGACTATATCTGTATATATGTTTCCTGAATAAATAACGTGAATATTGAAGAAGCCTGAGAAAATCTCCTGCTTGCTGTGTTGAGAGTCAAGTTATCTCACAGTCTGTGAGACGCAACTATAAGAAGTTGCTGGTGCCGGAAAAAGGTGATTAGAACAGTTTATAACAATGGTGCCGATTAAACCCTCCACTGCATAGCAATACAAGCAGACAAGGGCCAAGGCCGAAGTTTTCAAGATATTCCACAGCAAAACAAGCGGAATAGACGCGGACTGGAAAAGCTTATCAGCCTGATAAGCTGGTGTGGGGAGTGTGCGGGAGCCGAGCACACGGGCTGAAATTCGAGAAATCAGCGGCGAAACTCTTGGACGTTTAACTTTGACTGCATGTGCACTGCAGGTCACAGCCTAAATGGGATCGCAACGGGATGCTCCGGGGCCAGCTTGCAACTTGCTTCGGGAGATCGTTCCAGTGAGCCAGTCCAGTGTGGGGACGGAGATGTCAGAGATAACACGCTCAGAAAGTTCCGGGGTCCACTCAGTTTCGCGGAAAAGTTGCGGAAAGCTGATGAATTGCCAAGAGTCCGCAGATCAGGCATGTATGATTTACGTTGTTATATGGTGTTATCTGTGTGGTATTTGGTGTTATAACAATGGAGTTGTTAATATGTATATTCTCTGTTAATTGCAGTTTGGAGGCTGCGTGCTTCGTTTTTTTTTTCCTTTTGTTCTTTCTTTTTTCTCTGGGTTTTGTTTTTGTTTTTCTCTCCCTGTCTAGAGACTGGGAAGGATGCCAGATGTGAGGGGGGTCCCCCGCGGCAGAGGGAAACCAACAGTGTTTCAATCTGTTAGTAGTGGATGGGGGGGAGAGGGAAGAATGAGAGAAGAGGAAGAGGGAGTGTAAGACAGTTGTGAGCCGTGAGGTTTAGAAGGATGTTTTTTTCTTCGGGGTGCTGGGGAGACAGGAATGCACCGCCATGCCTCTGGGTCGCTGTAAAAGTAAGTTATAGCTACAGCTGAGATAATGGGTGAAGTGCGACTGTACTCTGGCGCGTTCTTTCTGTTTGTGAGATGTTCTGCGAGTTTCTCTCGTTCCAGTCAGAGCTGCTACAATGTTTCTAAATGTCTGCATATGTGTAATGTATGTCTGTGTTAATCAGATAGTTGTGGAGAGAGAGAGCTTCCCACGTCCCTGGGTGATACTACAATGTATAGTATTTAGAATTGCAGCTGGGACGGGGTTTTGCTTAGGTTTTTGCGAGAATCCAAGAGAGTGTAGGTAGCGGCATGCTGACTCTGCAATATGTATCGATGCTGTGTGTAACTATGCATAAAATGTTTGTTCTGTTTGAGTTTGTTTGTGGTGGGTCCACCAATAGTCTGATCTAGGGGATGGCGAAGATGATGTCATATTTAACTCTTTCCTAGTCGGTATTAAACCCGGAGTGAGCGATGGGAGCTCACTCTGCTCCTTACTTTCACACTAGCTCGCAATGCTGACTGGGATCTCTAAGTATGTTCATTCCTTTCTGTAATCTGATATAATGTATGCTGTACATAGGTAGTCTAGTGTAACGTAGAGTAGATACAAGAAGACCTCGGTACCTTCAGCAGGAAGGTACTCACGCAGCTGTAACGCAACATGGTAATCTGCTTTGCCAGGATATGATGGACTATATCTGTATATATGTTTCCTGAATAAATAACGTGAATATTGAAGAAGCCTGAGAAAGTCTATCTCATGCTTGCTGTGTTGAGAGTCAAGTTATCTCACAGTCTGTGAGACGCAACTATAAGAAGTTGCTGGTGCCGGAAAAAGGTGATTAGAACAGTTTATAACAGGGGTCACACACACAGCAATAACAGACAGTGAGGCTCACATTGCACTGCAGGGCAGCCTGTCACACTACACATGCCTGACTCTGCAGCTGAACAGACGCTGCCTGCAGAGTTTGTGCTCCATAAACAGCTCCCTCCCCCCTGTGCAGACCTAATCTACACATACCTTAATGCCACAATGACTGTACTCCCCATCCCGCAGAATAGATTTGCTTGGCAAGAGTCTGAGGGAGAGGATCAATCCCAGTCGCAAAGTCTTCATCTCTCGTGCAGTTCCAGCGGCTCCACCATCCTCAGCGTGCTTCTCCCTCTCAGCAGAGCCTTCAGAGCTGCCTGGAGCTCCCCCTAGTGGCTCCTCCTCTCTAACCTCTCCCCTTGACAGAACGAGCAGCTGTAAGTGCGTATCTCCGTTATAGGGAGACAGGACACACACCAGGCGACTTCGGCTGCACAACGGGGGTGCAGGCATGGCACCCATGGTAAGGGGGGCGCTCATGGCACTAGCCAAGCCTGCACCCCTCTACATACGCGTCTGGTCTCTAATACTTTTAGCCATAGACCCTGAACAAGCATGCAGCAGATCAGGTGTTTCTGACATTAATGTCGGAACTGACAAGACTAGCTGCATGCTTGTTTCTGGTGTTATTCAGACACTACAGCATTCACAAAGATCAGCAGGGCTGCCAGGCAACTGGTATTGCACAAAAGGGAAAAAAAAAACATGGCAGCCTTCCTACAGTTGTCTTTTGTTTGTTTGGTCAGTCAGAGTTAGGTCTGTCAGTGTGAAGCGGGCATAACACTTACATTACCTCTCTGGACATTTAAAAGCAGCACGGTCAGGGCAGGTATATCACCCTCGCAGCGCTGTACTGGGGATAGCCGTGTGACATGGCTGTCCCCTCCTGAGCCACAGAGGTGATCGGCTGTCATAGGCTGAAGCCTATGACAGCTGATCACAGAGATTGGCCGGCGGGGGAAGGGAGGGAGGGGGGTATACAACAGGGGGAAAAAAACACACCTTTTTATTTAAAAAAACAACAAAGAAACAAACACAAATAAACAAACAAACACTGGGGGGGGCGATCAGACCCCACCAACAGAGAGCTCTGTTGGTGGGGAGAAAAGGGGGGAGGAATCACTTGTGTGCTGTGTTTTGCGGTCCTGCAGCTTGGCCTTAAAGCTGCAGTGGCCAATTTAATGAAAATGGGCCTGGTCTTTAGGGGGGTTTAACACAGCAGTCCTCAAGAGGTTAAAAAAAAAATACATTTAAAATTTAAATAACAGTGAAATTAGTTGTTTATTTTTTAAATAACTTTGTATTTGTGGTTGTTTTTATAAATACCTTTTTTCATCAATAACTTTAAAGAGAATTTAATAAAAATACATTTGACAAGAGGCGCATGTGCAGCGCCGCCAGGATGACCGCCTAGTCTCAGAGCTCCAGCCTGCACTTCTCTCAGCTTAGCCGCACACCACTGCCCTATAGCTTTCAAGCAGGGATGAGCAGAAACTACGCCACTGCGAATTTACGCATCGTAGTTCGCATCTACGCATCGTAGTTCGAAGGCGAAGTTTCAAAACTACACTTACGATTTTATGCGTATCGAAGCACTGTAACGCATAGTTTATGCCCCCTACGCGTAGTTTACATGTGTATTGCGAAGTAAACCACGAATGCGTTATTCGCGTCTATTTTTCCGCGTACGATTGTATGCTTACAAAATTATGCATTGAAAAGGGGAATGTACGCATAGAAGAGTTCCTGGTACAAGCATTTGCAGAGGAATTAATGCTTAAATTTTTCCGTATAATGGCATAAGCGTTCGCATACACTACGCTTCGCACTACACATAATTGCATATTTTAACGCGTAGTCTACGCAATGCATACGAAGCGAATATTTGATTTAGAAGCTGTAGTTTTGAGAAGCGTAATTGCGTAAAACTACGCGTAGTTCCAGCGTAGCGAAGTTGGCTGACTACGACCATCCCTGCTTTCACCACGCGGCTTCCACTGGGACAGATCCCCGCAGAGCCGGGACAAGGTCCTCCAGCCCCCAAGGTTGAGACACCAAAGTACGCCCCTCCATTCCTCACACCCCAGCTGTCACACCCTGATTGCTATTGCTTCAACCCCTCAACACCTTAATCTCTGGTTTTCTGGCTTGCAGTCACTGCCATGTATTCCCTTTTTTATATCTCTCTGCTTCAAATACAATAGGGGAATGATAGCTGAGTGAGTTGTGCACCCCCTCCTACACTGTGCCCTGAGGCTGGAGCCTCTCTCGCCTCTGCCTCGGCCCCGCCCTGGATCCCCGACACTTCACTGCAGTTGATAGCCACATGGGGAAACGCCAAATCAGCCTCTCAATACGGCACTATGGACTGATTCCTCCGCCCTGCCGGAATCCAAGATGGCGCCGATCAGCCAGACCACTCTGTGTCACGGACGATTGCGGGGACGCAGGCGCGTCCTGGAACCGCCCGTGAAGAAAAGAACGATCGCACTCGATTCCTGCATCGATTGCGCTTCAAAACGGTACAATCTGGGTTGAGTGTGTAGGGACAGCTGAAGTCCTTTTCTTAGCAAAGACAGAGCACCATCCTCAAGGCTGGATGGCTCTTTTGATATGCTAATGAGCCTGAGCCTAATCTGCCCCAGAGAGTCCCTGGCTTCAAGCTGTGTTGATGGCCCATCCATCAGGTATAAGGTGACAAGCACCATGGCAGGAGCAATCTAGTTGGGCTAAAAGCCAGACCCACTGGCTCATTCCCAGCAGGGGAGGCGACACCTCGCTGGCTGCTCCAAACTTCAAAGAGCCTTTGCCTGGGAATAACCTGAGTCTCATAGCAAATCCATAACTTCCCAGATCTGTCATATTTCTGGGGTTCCTGAGATGGCAGCTTCACCAAACGTGGGGGAAGTGTAGCATGAGCCCCGGTGCTGGTTCTGAGGAAGTTTCAGAACCTTCGGAGGTAAGGACTGCCAGCTAGGCAGTTTCAAAGTGCCCTGATGATACCACAGGGGTCCCACCCCTCATGTCTGGTATCAGGGCGCTGGGTAAATCGAGACAGACCTGAAAATGTTAATAAATCTGCCCTGACCTGTACGGTTCTGTGAGATAGAGCCCATATATGGGTAGATATGATTTCTAGCCCCAGTACAAGGGGAGGGCTCATCTCATCTTTGAAGGGGGTGTATGGCTCCCCGCCCTCACTCCCTCCTACTGAAGCAGGGGCATAAGAATGGCTGAGGACCCAAACTCAGTGTCCTCCACACTGAACCATCTTGCACGCATCAGATGTCAGCTTGAGGATATGCTGGCATCCACCTGGTCTGAACTCTGAACTCTGGACTTTGAAACCAAGAACTTTATGATTCTTCCCACAAGAAGGACATCTTTCCAGGAACTAAGTATTTTTCTCCCTTCTTTTATTTTTCATACTGGCTATTACTGTCTTAATAATTGTGATTTTTAATAATTGTCTGTATATATTAATTATTTATATTGCGTGAATAAACGACTTTCTCCAAGTCATTTACTGTTTCGCTACCCTGCTTATCAGCACACACAGAACTGATCCCGGGTCTCTGAAGATACGCTACTGTTTGTTTGTTGTTGGCTAGACAGAATATCGTGTGTTTAACCGTTTTATTCGCAGGATTAGTCAGTCAGTTAGTGGGCCCCACGGTCCCATGATAACCGCGGTGGTGGCAGTTTACTCTGAACCAGTGGGTGAAGTGGTAATCACCCGTGTCTCACAGGCTTCCTTCTGAGTTGTCTGCGGCTAATTCTTAACGGTTCCTGCGCATTGACTGCGACCAGAGTTCGCACGATCTGTGCGCTGGCACCGTTTAGAAGGCTAAGCGCGGTCAGCCACGAGGGCCCTTGTGACAGTGTTAGGCAGCGGTTGGGACCTGTGTTGTGCTGAAAGTATCTGCGATAGCGCTAGCGCTATCGAGAAATGAACTAATTCGTTGGTGTAGCTGGAAGGCAATATATTTTTTATATATACAGAGAGACTGTGTAGCCAGTACCCCTCCCCAAAAGTTTTATTTTATTTGGCGTGGAAATGTCCGGGAACTACAAGAAAATGTGCCTGGCGGACCTGCAAAATCTTTGCCAAGAGAGAGGCATTGAGGTCGGCCGCAAGAAACAAGGGGACCTGGTAACGGAATTGTTTCAATGGGATACCCAGCAACTGCAGGAGCTGGATGTGTCTGCTGAGGTAGACGCTGACCCATCTGACTCAAGGCAAGGGGAACCAGAGACTGAGACTCCTGACCGTACAGAGGTTGTGCATCCTGAGGGCCCTGCATCAACAGTTACGCAGGAGAATGTCAGTGTGGACCCCAACCCCAAAGTTTCTGAAAATACTCGCCCGGAACTGGCCAGTACTGGACTGTCCAGGGGTGCTGACTCGGTAATGCAGCAGGCATTACAAAAGCTGATGGAGACTGACCTGGACAAGTACATGCAGTACATGGAAGCCCGCGAGGAGCGGGAACGCCAATCTGCAGAACGCAAGGCTGCTGCTGCTGCTGCTGCAGAACGCCACGCGGAGAGGGATGCCGCTGAGCGGGAACGCCAACGACAGCATGAGCTAAACATGGCAAAAGTGCAACAGGCCAGCCGGAGTTCACCGCCCAGCCTCCCTGCTGAAGGAGCTGCAGCACCCGTAAGTGCAAAATTTAAATTTGCTAATATTGAAAAAGACACAGACATTGACTTGTTTTTGCGGTCTTTTGAAAAAGCATGCCGTCAGTATCGTCTGTCCCAAGACCAGTGGGCCAGACATCTGACACCTTTGCTGTGCTACAAAACGCTTGATGCCTTCGCAGAATTGCCTGCGGAGAAGGATAATGATTATGCTGCTATAAAAGACGCTATCATTACTAAGTACCAGCTGACGCCAGAAGCCTATCGGAAAAAGTTCAGGGCCTGGCAGAAAAAGCCTTCTGATTCGTACCGAGATGTGGCCAGCAGCTTGCTCACCACACTCCGCCAGTGGACGCTAGGCCTCACCAAAGGGTCTTATGGCGTCCTGGAGGACTTGATAGTCCTCGAACAATTTCTGAACATTTGCCCTGCTGATGTACGACAGTTTGTGTTAGAACGCAGGCCGGCTTCAGCCACTGTCGCTGCAGACCTTGCTGAGACTTTTGCAACTACCCGGGTGGCTGATACCCGCAGAACTGTCCCATCCAGCTGGAGAGGAGGTCAGCCCAATACCTCGGCAGACCCTCCTGCCCCTGTGAGCCGTCCGCCACAGAGGCCACCCAGCGCAGCTGCTGCACCCAGGCCTGCAGCGCCTGGAGAGGTTACCTGTCACTACTGCCGCCAGCCCGGACACATGAAGTTCGACTGCCCGGAGCGGAGACAGACACCACCAGCACCTGGATCATCTGCATCACCTGTACCTCACCCACAGCAGAGGCCCGCCAGCGAACCACAGCCTGGATCATCAGATTTTGTCCTGTTTGCACGCGGAAAGGAAATCCGCGACCGAACCGACCAGCAGCAACTTGTTAGAGTGAACGGCAAAGTTGTCACCGGATTTCGAGACACCGGAGCTGACATCACGTTAGTTCACTCACATCTTGTGCCAAAGGAGAGCATCAGCTCCAGCCGATCCCTTGCCCTTACTGGAGTAGAGGGCACCCTTTTCCACATAGCCCACGCAAGAGTGAAGCTGGATTGGGGAGTGGGAGGGGTCCACGAAAGGGTTGTTGGGGTTATGAAGGATCTCCCAGTCCCTGTGTTGCTGGGGACTGATTTGGGCAAGCTTGTGTCCTACTATGAACCTGCCACGACCGCCTTGTCGCTCACGGAAGGAGACGGACTCTCCACCCACCACCAGGTACTTTATACACTTGGGGGAGCACCAGGGGGAGGTGGGTTGAATGTGCCCAGTTCAAGGGTACCAGGTTCAATAGTGCCTGCTTCAAAGGCACCTGAGTTTGATGTACAGACTGTCTGTTGTGATGATGCTGTAACTGTACCTGAGTTTCTTGTACAACCTGTCTGTAATGAAAAAATGTCTATACCTGCCAATGTCATTACTGCATGCAATGATGATTTGAGTAATGCCCGTCTGTGCCATTCTGACAGTGTACCTGTGCTAGCAGTACCGCGCAGCTGCACTGCTCAGAACCCGAGCTCAGAACAGGTGGAGGGGGTTCCGGCCTCCTCCCCCTCCTCTGACCGCAGGGATGAGACCTTTCAGCCGCTGGCCTCGTGTGACATGAGCCAGTTGGCTGAAACTGACAGCGCCATATTCTCAGCCGCACTACAAAGTGACCCAAGCCTGGAGGTGCTCAGGCAGCAAGCCGCTGAGCCCCTCGCAGACGGGGCCGCTTTCAAGGTGTACTGGGAAGGTGGGAGACTGTACAGTGAGTCTGTACAGCCCCCTACAGGTAGATCCCACGCGGATACCAAGTGGCTTGTGGTCCCGAGTGCGTTCAGGGAACATGTGCTGAAATCCGCACATGGTAATCCTCTGACAGGGCACTCGGGTGTCCGCAAGACACTCGCTGGTATTCGGAAACAGTTTTATTGGCCCCGGATGAACAGGGATGTAGCCAACTACTGCAGGGCATGTGCCGTCTGTCAGGAGCTGGGAAGGTCCAGGGATTCCCGCGGGGTTCCCTTAGGTCCACAGCCACTCAGCAGGGGAACCCTGCGTGGGCTGGCTGTTGACCTAACCAACCCACTGCCCGTTGTCAGCAGTCCCGGCAGACACCACGTCCGACTGCAGTGGCGCAAACGCCCTGTCCAGAACGGTCCATGTTGGGTCAACCCTGAGGGTAGCAGACCGCGACCAGTCCAGGGGAACCGAGCCACAGGCTCCAATAGGTTTTCCCGCCGTACCGGCAACTCGAGGCCCGTCAGCCAGGTTAGCGGCGCCGCCACACATCTTGCGGATGAGTGGCTAAGCCACGGACAAGGGGGAGGGCTGTCACGGACGATTGCGGGGACGCAGGCGCGTCCTGGAACCGCCCGTGAAGAAAAGAACGATCGCACTCGATTCCTGCATCGATTGCGCTTCAAAACGGTACAATCTGGGTTGAGTGTGTAGGGACAGCTGAAGTCCTTTTCTTAGCAAAGACAGAGCACCATCCTCAAGGCTGGATGGCTCTTTTGATATGCTAATGAGCCTGAGCCTAATCTGCCCCAGAGAGTCCCTGGCTTCAAGCTGTGTTGATGGCCCATCCATCAGGTATAAGGTGACAAGCACCATGGCAGGAGCAATCTAGTTGGGCTAAAAGCCAGACCCACTGGCTCATTCCCAGCAGGGGAGGCGACACCTCGCTGGCTGCTCCAAACTTCAAAGAGCCTTTGCCTGGGAATAACCTGAGTCTCATAGCAAATCCATAACTTCCCAGATCTGTCATATTTCTGGGGTTCCTGAGATGGCAGCTTCACCAAACGTGGGGGAAGTGTAGCATGAGCCCCGGTGCTGGTTCTGAGGAAGTTTCAGAACCTTCGGAGGTAAGGAATGCCAGCTAGGCAGTTTCAAAGTGCCCTGATGATACCACAGGGGTCCCACCCCTCATGTCTGGTATCAGGGCGCTGGGTAAATCGAGACAGACCTGAAAATGTTAATAAATCTGCCCTGACCTGTACGGTTCTGTGAGATAGAGCCCATATATGGGTAGATATGATTTCTAGCCCCAGTACAAGGGGAGGGCTCATCTCATCTTTGAAGGGGGTGTATGGCTCCCCGCCCTCACTCCCTCCTACTGAAGCAGGGGCATAAGAATGGCTGAGGACCCAAACTCAGTGTCCTCCACACTGAACCATCTTGCACGCATCAGATGCCAGCTTGAGGATATGCTGGCATCCACCTGGTCTGAACTCTGAACTCTGGACTTTGAAACCAAGAACTTTATGATTCTTCCCACAAGAAGGACATCTTTCCAGGAACTAAGTATTTTTCTCCCTTCTTTTATTTTTCATACTGGCTATTACTGTCTTAATAATTGTGATTTTTAATAATTGTCTGTATATATTAATTATTTATATTGCGTGAATAAACGACTTTCTCCAAGTCATTCACTGTTTCGCTACCCTGCTTATCAGCACACACAGAACTGATCCCGGGTCTCTGAAGATACGCTACTGTTTGTTTGTTGTTGGCTAGACAGAATATCGTGTGTTTAACCGTTTTATTCGCAGGATTAGTCAGTCAGTTAGTGGGCCCCACGGTCCCATGATAACCGCGGTGGTGGCAGTTTACTCTGAACCAGTGGGTGAAGTGGTAATCACCCGTGTCTCACAGGCTTCCTTCTGAGTTGTCTGCGGCTAATTCTTAACGGTTCCTGCGCATTGACTGCGACCAGAGTTCGCACGATCTGTGCGCTGGCACCGTTTAGAAGGCTAAGCGCGGTCAGCCACGAGGGCCCTTGTGACACTCTGCATCTCCTGCATCTCTCCAGGCCTTCCAGATGCCAGATACGGTACCAATTACTGCCGCCTTCCTAGAGTCAGCTTTAGATAGACACTATTGTGCCATGCATGAGTCCTTTCAGCAGATTATACTGTCAGCGGTGAAAGAACTAAAAACTGACATTGCAGGCCTAGGAGACCACACAAATTCTTTGGAAGAGAAGCAGGGGCGTTCCTAGGGTCCTTGAAGATCCGGGGCACCTGTGGGCACTAAGTGGGGTGTAGATGCGGCGCGGCAAAAATGGGCATGTCCGTTCTGTGAGTGGGTGTGACCATGGGTGGGGCCAAATGTACATGAACTTAGCAGCGGTGTAAGCTACAGATAATGGGCCTGCCCATCGAAATATTGGATGGAGCCCCCTGTCCTTTATTTAGATAATTTACAATCAGTATAGCCATAGATTAAAGATGTATACGCACATACAATTTAGATTGGTCAATCACTGACCAATTTTACTACCCCCATGTAGTAAGTGGGCCAACAGACAATGAATATGATGAACAGAGCTAAAATTGGCTAATCAAAATTGTATGTGTGTACCAGGCTTTACAGCTAATACTGTACATACTGAAAGTAGCAGGGATCAGCATACAATACAGCTTGTTTACAATCAGTAAAGGCACAGAGTAATGCCTAGTACACACCATACAATACACACTGGAGGTAGATCAGCACACACAGTGCAGGCAGGGCCGGATTTGTACTATTTACCGCCCAAGGCCATCGTCACCAGCTTCCTCCCTTCAGTATAGGTAGCGAGATGTCTACTCCCCACTTCACTCCAGTATAGGCAGCCAGACGACCCCTCCCCCCCTTACCTCTAATAAAGGTAACCTGATGACCCCCTCCAGTATAAGTAGCCAGATGACTCCCTTAATCCCTCCTTTTCCCACTTCCCTCCTTTCAGTATAGGTAGCCAGCTTGCCTTCACACCACAGCAGCCATCAGTGTCACTCAATTCTCAGCTCGTCTCCAATGCAGAAGCTTCCTCTTCCTTTCTGTCTCCAATGCTGCCCAAGTCCATAGCCGCCGGCCTCAATGCAAACATGCACAGAGAGCTAGGTGGCCGCCACACAGGCCAGAGGCCACAGAAGAGTACCGTGGTCAGGCACTTGCCTGATCTCCCTGCATTGCACTATTTGCAAGTTTGCAAATGCTGCATAAATTCAGCCTGCTGCTTTGGTGCCCTTGCTCCTGTGGTGCCCTAGGCCATGGCCTATTTGGCCTTTGTCTAAATCGGGCCCTGAGTGCAGGCACCAGAGAACAGCTTATACTGTACATACTGTAGGTAGCAGAGATCAGCACACTGCAGCTAGTTTACTATCAGTACAGGCACAGAGTAACAGCTTATACAGTACATACTGGGGTAGCCAAGATCAGCACACACTACAGCTGGTTTACTATCAGTACAGGCACAGCGTAACAGCTTATACTGTACATGCTGGGGGTAGCAGAGATCAGCAAACATTGCAGCTGGTTTACTATCATTACAGGCACAGAGTAACAGCTTTTACTGTACATACTGGAGGTAGCATAGATCAGCACACACTGTAGCTAGTTTACTATCAGTGCAGGCACAGAAAAAAGCTCATACTGGACATATTGGAGGTAGCAGAGATAAGCACACAGAGACAGCACAGCACAGCAGACAGGCCCAGCCAGTCCCAGGTGCTGTTTGGCTAGTGGCTTCTACTACTGGGCGGGCTGGCTGGCTGTGTGGCTAGCTGGCTCTGGCTGCACTCTCTCTCCTCCAACCCCCCACCTGGCTAGTGGCTACTACCACTAGGCTGACTAGCTATCTGGCAGCAGTACCCCAAAATACGCATAATCTGGCAGCAGCTGTTCCCCTAACATACACATAATCTGCTACCCACAGAGGAGGGCATACGCTAGACTTACTGTTCCACCTTGGAATGGACATTAGTAACATAACAGTAACCCCAGTGGTGTGGTCAGACCATCACATAATATAGTTTACTATTGAACATCACCCTATCAAGCAGCTCCCTAAAGAAACAATCAAAATCTGTCCCCTGAATAAATTACCCCGGAGAGGATAACTGCCAACCTGGATTTTACAAATCTGCTCCACAGTCAAATGGACCTAAACACTCTAGTAACCCAGTACAACAACACGATATATGAAACACTTGACAGTATTGCCCCATGGCGCACCAAATCAGCAACCAAAAAGCAGAAAGCTAATTGGTTTGACAAAACCATCATGGATCTAAAAAAGAAAGAGCGCAGACTTGAAACACAGTGGCGTAAATCAGGGTCTGAGGAGCACAAATCTAGCCTAATTCAACACCTCAGACAATACCAACAAGCAATAACCAGGAAAAAATCAGACTTTATCTCGCACAAAATATCTACAGCCAACAACAGAGCTGGTCAACTCTTCCACACAGTGGAATCACTCTGCAATCCTTCCTGCCTAAAAGCCCCAACCACATTCTCCAGGGAAAGGTGTGAAGAATTATCTGCCTTCTTCACACACAAGGTGTCTACCATCCGTGCCAGCATTACACCAACATCAATTGACCACTGGACTTTGCATCTGCCTACTACCGTACCACTATGGCAAGACTTTGACACTCTGAGTGAAGAAGATTTTGGAATTCTCATTCAAAGTCTCCGCCCCACTACCTGCGACCTGGACCCTGGCCCAACTGGATGCTTAATGCAGTGCCCAGAGCTGATCAGGCCAGCACTTCACAAAATCACTCAGTGCTCCTTGCAAAGTGGACTTTTCCCAGAAGAACTAAAGAAAGCAATCATAAAACCCCTCTTGAAGAAACCATCACTAGATCCTGATTCTGTAACCAACTACAGACCTGTGGCGAACTTACCATTCCTATCAAAAGTTATCGAGAAAGTAGTTGCCAATCAGCTGGAAGCCAGGCTTACAGATAACAACATCTTTGATACTTTTCAGTCAGGATTCAGGAAAAGGCACAGCACTGAAACGGCATTAGTTCGAGTAATGAATGATCTACTTATTGCAAGGGACAAGGGTGATTGCTCAATTTTGATTCTTCTTGACTTGTCTGCAGCATTTGATACTGTGGATCATGAAATACTAATCCAGCGACTGAAGAATTACTGTGACCTAAGGGGTACTGTTCTTAGCTGGTTTCAGACCTTCCTATCTGGCAGGACACAGCAAGTATGTCTGGGCACACACTACTCTAATCCAGTGCCACTTCCCTATGGAGTTCCACAGGGTTCTGTACTATCACCATTACTCTTTGCAGTCTACATGCTCCCACTGGGCAAAATAATCCAGAACTATGGCCTAGGATACCATTGTTATGCAGATGACACACAACTGTATCTGTCCTTCAAGCCTGGCACCCAAGACCCATCAGCATCCATAAATGCGTGTCTAGTGGATTTACAAAATTGGATGAACACCAGCTGGCTGAGGCTGAACTCTGACAAAACAGAGGTGTTGGTGGTAGGTGGTCCACACATGATGGATAAAGTTCAAAATGCTCACCACCTCAAACTAGCAATTGGGGGAGATACTGTACAGTATAAAGGTGTGCAAAACCTTGGGGTGATCCTGGATGGAAATCTAAAACTCAAACAGCAGATATCAGCTGTCGTCAAGTCTTCCTTCTTCCATCTAAGAAATACAGCGAAAATCAAACACCTTATCCCAGCTGAAGACCTACCTGCCCTGGTTCATGCATTTGTATCCTCCCGCCTAGACTACTGCAACATTGGATCTACAGAAAAGGTTCTGCGCCCCTTACAGCTAGTACAGAATGCTGCAGCCAGACTCCTAGCCAATGCCCCCCACAGCTCACACATCACCCCAGTACTGCAAACTCTTCACTGGTTGCCAGTAAAATGGAGAATCAATTTTAAGATCTGCCTGCTGACATTCAAGACTCTACACCACATGGGACCCAAATACATAGCGTATCTATTGGAACTTTATGCCCCTCCACGCACCCTCCGCTCTGCCAATAAGATGAAGCTGATTATTCCCAGGATACACTTAACATTTGGTGCTCGGGCCTTTTCCTATGCAGCCCCTACTCTATGGAACTCACTTCCACAATCAGTACGAGAGGCTCCTTCTCTGGACAGCTTTAAAAAAAGGCTAAAAACTCACCTCTTTACCCTAGCCTTTGAGACTGCATAATGCAGGGTCACAGCGCTTTGAGTCCCCAGGGGAAAAAGCGCTATATAAATATTATTGTTATTGTTATAATCTGGCAGCAGTTCCCCCAAAATAGGTACACCCAGCATAGGTAGCCAGGTCTATAGGTGTCCCCAGTATAAGTGGCCATGAGTATAGTTGTCCCCAGAATAGGTAGCCAGGTGTATAATGTCCCCAGAATAGGTAGTCAGGTGTATAGATGTCCACAGTATAGGTGGCTAGGTGTATGTTCCATAAGTAGCCAGGTGTATAGTAGTCCCCAGTATATGTAGCCAGGTGTATAGCTGTCCCCAGTATATGTAGCCAGGGGGTATATGTGCCCAGTATATGTAGCCAGGGGTATATTAGTCCCCAGTTTATGTAGACAGAGGTATATGTCCCCTGTATATGTAGCCAGGGGTAAAGGTCCTCAGTATATGTAGTCAGGGGTGTAGTAGTCCCCAGTATATGTAGCCAGGGGTATATGTGCCCAGGACATGTACCCAGAGTTATATGTGCCCGGTATATGTAGCCAGAGGTATATGTCCCCAGCAGGGCCGCCATCAGAAATTTTGGGGCCACTCACACATCATCATGCCTGCGCCCCCCTCCCTGGGCTCACCCACTGGTTGCTGTGCCCACCCACCAGCCACCCCACCCCCGTGTCCGTGCACGAAGTGCGCTGTGGCGAAAAATGTGCACGGCTCTGACACTGAAGAAAGCAGCATGCACAGCGTGATGCGGAAAAAAGTGGGCATAATCATGGCATGTTGTGGGTGGCATCAAATACTAGCAAAATACAGGTAGTCCCCAGTTAACAAATAAGATAGGGACTTGTAAGTCTGTCCTTATTCTTTATCCAATCTATTTTGTCCCCCTCTTTTCTTCCTGTGCCTCTTTTGTCCCCCTCTGTCTCACCTCAGTTTGTGCCTCTTTTGTGTCCCTCTGTGTGACCTCATGTTTCCGTCTCATCTCTTTTCTCCCTGTGCCTCTTTTGTCCGCCTCTGTTCCCTCTGTGCCTCTTACCCCCCTCTGTTACCTCTTGTCCCTTCTGTCTCAACTCGCCCCCCTCCCTTGCCAGGTATAGGTGCCCCCAGTAAAGGTATCCAGGCATAGGTGCCCTCAGTATAGGTAGCCAGGTATAGGTTCCTGCAGTATAAGTAGCCAGCTATAGGTGGTGCCCCATATAGGTAGCCTGGTGTAGATGCTCCCAGTATAGGTAGCCTGGTATAGCTGGTGCCCCAGTATAGGTCAGCAAGATACAGGTGCCCCCAGTATAGGTATTCAACTATAGGTGGTGCCCCGGTATAGGTAGCCTGGTGTAGTTGCTGCCAGTATAGGTAGCTTGGTATGGGTGGTGCACCAGTACAGGTTAGCCAGGTACAGGACAGGTGTCCCAAATATAGATAGCAAGCTATAGGCGCCCCAGTATAAGTAGCCAAGTATAGGTGGTGCCCCAATATAGGTAGCCGCTGTAGCGGGCTCCCTCATCTGCTCCCCACGTTGAAGCGCTGATGTCACTCTTCTCTCAGTGCTGGAACGCGGTGCACTGGTTAGTGAGCCACAGGCCCGCAGCCATCATATGCGGCCCTTCCAGCGCTTTGGAGGGGCCCAGGGCCCCCAGAAGCCCTAGGCCCCTCACTGCAGTGTCAGTTGTCCCCCCCTGATGGCTGCCCTGGTCCCCAGTATATGTAGTCAGGGGTAGATGTGCCCAGTATATGTAGCCAGAGGTATATGTGCCCAGTATATGTAGCCAGTGCTATATGTGCCCAGTATATGTAGCCAGGGGTATATGTGCCCAGTATATGTAGCCAAAGGTATATGTGCCCAGTATATGTAGTCAGAGGTATATGTCCCAAGTATATGTAGTCAGGGGTATATGTGCCCAGTATATGTAGCCAGAGGTATATGTGTCCAGTATATGTAGCCAGAGGTATATGTGCCCAGTATATGTAGCCAGAGGTATATGTCCCCAGTATATGTAGCCAGGGGTATATGTGCCCAATATATGTAGGCAGGGGTACATGTGCCCAATATATGTAGTCGGGGGTATATGTCCCCAGTATATGTAGGCAGGGGTATATGTGCCCAGCATACTGTATGTAGTTAGGGGTATATGTGTCCCCAGTATATGTAGCTAAGGGTATATGTCCCCAGTATATGTAGTCAGGGGTATATGTGCCCAGTATATGTAGCCAGAGGTATATGTCCCCAGTATATGTAGCCAGGGGTATATGTGCCCAATATATGTAGGCAGGGGTATATGTGCCCAATATATGTAGTCGGGGGTATATGTCCCCAGTATATATAGGCAGGGGTATATGTCCCCAGTATATGTAGGCAGGGGTATATATCCCCAGAATAGGTAGCCAGGTGTCTTTCAACAGGAGAGGAGCAGCGCAGAGGAAAGCTGTGGGCACAGCGGGGAAGGGGGGATGTCTCCTCCCTCCTTCCATCACCTTGGTGCTCCCCCTCCATCGCTCTCCCCTCCAGAACTAAGTCTTGGGTGGCGGCTGGCAGCAGGCGGAACTTATCTCCATCTCGTTGCAGGCGCGGGATGGTCTAATGGATTTGCCACTAGTCTGGTCTGGTCCAGACCAGAGCAGCGGCACCAGAACTTCTGGCGCTTGGAAAGAGTCAGAGGTAAGTTCCGCCTGCTGAGAGCTGCCGCACAAGACTTCATTCTGGAGGGGAGAGCGAGGGAGGGGGAGCCCCAAGGTGAGGGAAGGAGGGGGGAGACGTCCCCTCTTCCCCGCTGTGCCCACAGCTCTCCTTCTCTGCGCTGCTCCCTGCATTCAGGGCACTTGTGTTGGGACATCCCAGTAAATAGATTGGGGGCACCCTAGAACATGTTGGGGACACAGGCCCCCCTAAAATAGAGCTAGCGACGCCCATGGAGAGAAGTATGATTTATTAGCACAGAAGCAGGGGGACTTAGAAGATGAACAGCGGGTTATGCTCACAGATCTTAAATCCCTGCGTACAGCACAGGAAGATTCTGAAAATAGGGAGAGAAGACAAAACATCAGAGTGAAAGGGGTCTTCCATGTCTGTGAAATCTGATCAGCTTACTCCTCACATGACTGAATTCTTTGAATCTGTAGCACCAGACCAGTTCCTGATGAACTCTGGTGCATGGACAGAATTCATAGATCTTTGATTTTCTGGATATAAATATTAAGTTGAACCCAGATGGCCAAATTAATACGGATCTATATCGCAAACCGACCGCGGTCAACTCGCTGCTCCATTATATCAGTGCACATACTAGGTCATTAAGAGATAATATTCCAGTGGGACAATTCCTAAGAGCCAGGAGAATTTGTTCTAATGACTGTGATTTTTCTATGCAGGCTGCAGATTTAACCAACCGATTCAAGGAAAGGGGTTACCCATGGAAATGCATTTCAAAGGCTTACCAGAGGGCAAAATCCACTGAGAGATCCTCTTTACTACATACCAGATATAAACAGAATCCCCAATTGGTAAGACTCAGCACAGTCTATAATAATCAATGGAAAGATATTTATGTCCTATTGAATAAAACATGGCCAATTCTATGCACAGATGAAGTGATTGCACGCTTTATTAGCCCAAAGCCCTCGATCACAGCTAAAAGATGCCCCAATCTGAAAGACAAACTTTGCTCCAGCCACTTTACCAGGGGAAGTACCAGGACTGGCAGAGGTAGACTACAAGGTAGCCATCCATGTGGAGAATGTAATATATGCATACGCATGAGACCACGCAATGAGATCATGGACACACAGAAATTGGAGACATTTAAAATCAAGGATTCCATCAATTATAAGACTAAGGGTGTTATATATGCCCTCCTATGTTCATGCGGTATGATTTATGTCGGTGAGACAAAAAACATGCTTAAAACCAGGATACAGCAACACTTCTCCAATATCAGACTGGCAGAAAGAGATCAAAGGGAAGGTAAACCCCTCACCTCTGTGGCAGCACATTGTCTGCAATTTCACAGAGGTTCCTATAGAGATATGGTGGTATGTGGCTTGGAGCATATTAGAACTGGCATTAGAGGTGGTAACTTAGTGAACTTACTTTTGAAAAGAGAAGCCAGGTGGATCTTTCAGTTGAAGAGTATGAACCCATGGGGCCTAAATGAGGAAATAAATTGGTCGGGCTTTGTGGGATAATATAATATAATGTCTGTTGAAATTGGGTCCTTTTCTGTAACTTCCATGGTCTTGCATAATCTTGTATATGGAGCTGTAGAGGTTCTGATGTTTGTTGATAAATATGTTTATCTTTCTATTTTTTTCAAGATTTGTCCAGGCTGTAATGGCCTGCATATGTGGACATTGTATGTGGACCTTTGTACTTGGACGCTGTTGGACTCGCAGAGATACTTTGTAAAACTGCATATTTTTTGGCCTAACGCAAGATTGCCCATCATGGCCACACTGGTTCTATGCGTATTGTAAGAAGGTTGGAATTTCTGTTGCCGCCTATGGACTTCGCATTCAGTAATTAGAACTTTTGAGGAGATTGCGATTTCCTAATGCATTACGTGTGTGTATTCTGATATCTTGTTATTGTGATATTCCTGTATTTGACTGCAGAGATGCGTGAGGTTTGTAATTATACATTTTGCCACTTGGTTAAGTCATAGATCATCCATATATATGGATTGCAGCTTCTGCACTAGAGTTCATAAGATGTGTTAGTCTGCAATTCCACTTTCTGCCACCAGGTGGTGTGGTTCTGATTATCTACATCCTTTACATCCTTTATATCTCCTATATCTTATTGCAGTAACCTGATATAGATGTGTATTATCTGCATTTCTGCTTTCTACCACTGGGTGGCGCAGATTTGCAGCCCACATCTCTCTGAGACATCTCCTTATGTGGCTTTTTCATTGCTCTGAGGTTTGCTCTCCACACTGGTTCTTCCTCTTCCTCCTGGCTTACATCATTTCCGGCAGCTGGAGATGATGTAGGGAGTGGTTCACCCTTCTCTTTCTTACTTAAAGCTGCAATGGCGGCTACACAGCACGGCTATCTACCTCACCTTTCAAAGCGGAGTGACGACCGCGGAGCATGTGGGCTATGTCCTGAGGGGATACTTCCGTCTTTCCAAGCCAGTCTGCCTGCCTTTCTTTTCATACCCGGCTAAGTATCTTTTTCTTATTCATTTCTTTGCAGATCCTAATAGGCTGCTTCCACTTGGTCATTAGTGACTCTGACAGTATTTAAACTGCACTTTTAGTCTGATACGTTGCACAGTTATTGCATATGTTGAATGATTGTTTGTTTGTGTAGCACTATATGCACTTTCATGGTTCCAATTTTTTGCACTTTATAATTCTTACTGAACCCGGGTTCATCCACGAGGGGGCTCATTCTCTGAGCCCCCAGTGGTTACAGGTTATACATCCACTGAGACTGAACATAATAGATTATTATATCTAGCAGGCCCATTATGTTGAATATGGCTGGAAATACAATATTATGCTGTTTTTAGATGTTTTTAAATTTTTGTGTATCATTGATATGTGTTTGCAAAGCTTGTAATAAAAATATATTTTTTTTGATTGATACATATGGTCTGCAGTGGTGCTGTGTATAGGGGTATCTTTTCTCTTTAGTACTATGGGTCTTCCATGTCTGTGAAATCTGATCAGCTTACTCCTCACATGACTGAATTCTTTGAATCCGTAGCACCAGACCAGTTCCTGATGAACTCTGGTGCATGGACAGAATTTATAGATCTTTAGGGGAAAGACAATCAACTACTCAGAGACCAAAAGAGGTGGTGAATAGACTTACTGTACATTACTATGAGGCTAAAGTAGCCTTACTACGAGCACTGCGGACTGCGGAGTACTCCGTCAGTTTCCTTTAAAGGAGACGATTTGCAGGTGTTTAACCTTCCCAGCGTTCAATTTCCCCAGGATTTCTGTGCAAACAGTGATAAAATGTATTTTTAAAACTTTTTTTTTCCTGTAACTTGCCAAAATGTGTCAAGCAAGGGTCTAGTATACAGTGCAGGAGAGTATTGATGTGTATGCATGTTTATACTGTTCACAGCATGTTTTTTTGAACGGACATTTCTGTCCATACCGCTAGGGAGGTTAATGGCCTTTCTCTTTTCACTCTAGCAAAACACATAGCCATCAAACCGGTTACTAGAGATGGCCCAAACAGTTCGCCGGCGAACGGTTCCAGGTGAACTTTCCCGGAAGTTCGGTTCGCCCCCATAATGCTCCATTAGGGTCAACTTTGACCCTCTACATCACAGTCAGCAGGCACATTGTAGCCAATCAGGCTACACTCACGCCTGGAGCCACTCCCCCCTTATATAAGGCAGGCACCGCCAGCCATTACACTCACTCATGTGCCTGCAATAGTGAGAGAAGGGACAGCTGCTGGAAGACTCTCATAGGGAAAGATTAGTTAGGCTCTTGTAGGCTTCTTAGCTTGCTCCTTGCTGATTATTATTGCTAAAATAGCACCCCAAAACAGCTCTTTTGAGAGCTAATCTTGTTCTTGTGATCATTTTTTTTTCTGTGTGTCCCACTGACACTTGTGTTGCATAGACAGCCTTGATAATTCATACTGTGTGTGTGCCACTGCCATGCCCAGCACATTCAGTGACTACGTGTGTGACAGGTGCACATTGTAATACCCATTACTGCATATACCTACATGTTGTGTTCAGTGCACCCACCTGATCACTGCATATACCTACCTGTTGTGTTCAGTGAACCCACATCATCACTGCATATACCTACCTGTTGTGTTCAGTGAACCCACCTCATCACTGCACATACCTACCTGTTGTGTTCAGTGCACCCACCTCATCACTGCATATACCTACCTGTTGTGTTCAGTGAACCCACCTTATCACTGCATATACCTACCTGTTGTGTTCAGTGAACCCACCTCATCACTGCATATACCTACCTGTTGTGTTCAGTGAATCCACCTCATATCTGCATATACCTACCTGTTGTGTTCAGTGAACCCACCTCATCACTGCATATACCTACCTGGTGTGTTCAGTGAACCCACCTCATCACTGCATATGCCTACCTGTTGTGTTCAGTGCACCCACCTCATCACTGCATATAGGTATATGCCCATGTCCTCCCATGTCCACGCAGCCAAGGACAGGACGCTCCAGCGATCTCAAGGTGATGTCGGACATGTGGACATTCTGTAGCCTTAGCACTTCCGGATCCACCCTCCACCAACACCTGGACAAAACAAAAGGCATGTACATGTGCCCATTCCACTTCGTGATCAATACCTTGCCGCAGTGAAGGGGCTTGCGTATCACAATGAAGCAATGACCGCCGGCTACATGAGTGTCTCGGGGGTTGGCACACCAAAGATAATAAGGTCGTTGCTTCATTGTGGTCAGACCAAATTTGATCAGCTGGACAGTCACTGTTGTTCTATCATTGAGCTACCACAGCCTGGCAACCACATGGGCTTGAAAACCGCCACGGCCTGCACTCTGGCCATGGTGCGCACCCGTCCAGCATGGCCGTAACACCGCAAACTGTTTGCGGTGCGTTACACAGTTTGGTGTGTCAGTGTGAAGCAGTACTCTAATTACACTCCCTGATTGATGTATACATATGCAAGATGTTTTAAAGCACTTTATGCCTGCAATTTAGCATTCAATGTGATTTATGCCCTTAACCACTTAACGACCGTCTAACGCCGATAGGCGTCGGCAGGTCGAAGTGTCAAAAACCTGAGCGGTTCTTGCCTTTTTCATGATTGCTAACTCAGTAAAGGACCAGCCCTTAAAGGAAAACTTAAGTCAAATAAAAAAAATGACATTTACTCACCTGGGGCATCCCTCAGCACCCCGAAGCTGGATGGTGCCCTCGCAGCCCCGCTCCGATCGTCCTGTCCCCGCCGGCGGCTACTTCCGGTTCGGCGACAGCCGCCGACAGGCTGGGAACGCGGCTGATTTTCCGCGTTCCCAGCCGCTGCTATCACCCTCTATGCTGCTATAGCGTATATATTGACGCTATAGCAGCATAGAGGGTGATAGCAGCGGCTGGGAACGCGGAAAATCAGCCGCGTTCCCAGCCTGTCGGCGGCTGTCGCCGAACCGGAAGTAGCCGCCGGCGGGGACAGGACGATCGGAGCGGGGCTGCGAGGGCACCATCCAGCTTCGGGGTGCTGAGGGATGCCCCAGGTGAGTAAATGTCATTTTTTTTATTTGACTTAAGTTTTTTCCTTTAAAGCGTTGCTATCATGTAAATCCGGCATAGTGGGGTCTGAACCCTCTATAACAGTAATTATAGATTGACGGTATACCTTGAAATGAATCAGAGCACTCAGTATATGATTTTATATAAAAAATTGTATTTGCTTATCATACAGCATATATACAAAATGTGAACAGTTCCAAGTAGTGTTTCCTTATAACAGTATTCCATCTCATCATGGCTTTATAGCCAAGCGATCATCAATCTTCTAAGTACATTCAAAAATGTGATCTGAGCGCGCCCAGACTCGTGCTACTGCTCTCTAAGGCTGCTCCAGACATTACATCCCATTTCTGCTACTTTAAACCTCTTAATGGAAAGACTGGACCGAAATTTCAGTGGATTCTAATGTAGCACTTCTCCAGCAACACCTATAACCTTTCAGAACACCAGGATTACTTGGGATGGCAAAGATTTAAGCTGGATTGGATCTTCCTTGGTATCACACATGGCTGAACACTGCACACCTTCCTTGGAATTGACCTTAGACCTTAAAGACTTTCTGCCTCTTTGTGCCCGACCGCTTCCATCCTATGAGTAACTTTAATCGATTATCTACAGCATCTATGCTCAATAGACTATATTTTTCTACTTATATTATATCTTCAAATTCCTAAACAAAGGACAGTGTTTTCAAATCCATGCTGTCCAACCATACATCTATGTGTAAGGACCATTCAGTCTATACAGGCCCTTTGATCTCTGCAGGACACCAGCCACAGCTGAGAAAGTTCACACCTTGACTCTAAATAGGGCCTTTCTCAGCAGGAGCCCTGAGCAGTCTCTTGTACAGAGGAATCCTATTCATTCAAATGACCCAAAATACAGAGGAATCCTATTCATCACCTCTCTGGCAACAACTACAGCTCATCAGAAATTATGGATTACTTTGGATGGCTGATATTTAAACTGGATTAAAATTGGACTTGGACTGAAAATGCCTAGCCTGCTAGAAGCTGACCTCAAACTTTGAAATTCTTTAACTTTCTTCAACCCTCAGCTCCTGATCCTTCTTACAGCTTGCAAAGACCCCTTCCCTTTGATCTCAGCAGGATGTCTATCAGCTGTCCAAATGTCACCATTAAAATACTCAGCTGAGATGCTTATCTTTATTGCAACCTCTGTTCCCAAGAAACTCTTACAAATAGATTCTGCTTTAATTACCCCTCTAAAATCCCCTGGGATTCTCAAGAAAACAAGGCGAGGTAAGAGGGGAAGACGTGCAGGCACCCATAACTCAAAGCCAAAGCAATCCTCACATATCTATAAATCAGCTGTATCAGTAAAGGACCCAGATAACAGAGACAGCTGCCACACTCCTGATTACAACCCCCAGCCAGGAGCTACGAACACAGGCCTCAAAGTTAAGGCAAACAACATTTAAGCAGTACTCTGCAATGCCAGGTCCATAAACAACAAAACAGCAGTTATTCATGATCTAATAGAGGCTTCAGATCTAGCTTTAATTACAGAGACATGGTTGGATCAGAACTCAGGACCCACTCTTGCGGCTGTGGTACCAGACAATTACTCAGTTTTAATAATAATAATAATAATTCCTTTTTTTGTATAGCGCCTTTCTCCTGTCGGACTCAAAGTGCTTGCGAGGCAGCCACAAGAGCGCACTCAGTAGGCAGTAGCAGTGTTAGGGAGTCTTGCCCAATGAACTCCTTACTGAATAGGTGTTGGCTTACTGAGTAGGAAGAGCCAGGATTTGAACCCAGGACTCCTACATCAGAGGCAGAGCCCTTAACCATTACACTATCCAGCCACTATACACTGTGAACGGCAAAACCGCAAGGGAGGTTTGTGCTTCAAATCCAGTTTGAATATTAAACTCCTTGCTGTAGCCCCCACCCACTCCTTTGAATTTCTGGCAGCCAAACTCTCAGCTGAGAAAAAAATAAACATACTGCTTGTCTACCGACCCCCCCCCCCCCCCCCCTCCCTAATGGTGGCTCAGCTCTTCTCAAGGAAATAGCAGAACTTGTATCTTGCATAACACTGAAACACCCTAGGTGGATAATTCTGGGAGACTTTAACGCATGGGTCGATACACTCTTCCCAATTTGGAACTGAGCTACTTCTCTCCATGAATGAACTGGGCTTCTCTCAAGCCATCAACCTCTCTACCCACAAAAAAAGGACACACTCTGGACCTCATTTTCTATTCAGAACTCCTAATATCCAATGTGGAAATTGATCGAGTAGTTTGGTCAGACCACCACACTGTCCACTTCTCCTTTACAGCACCGACAACAAAACACCAAGTGAAAGAACTAATAAAATATCGTTTATTGAAAGGTTTGACACCCCAACACCTGCAGAACAGCCTCAATCTAGGCGGACTGACAGATCACAACTTAGGCCTTGAACCCATGGTCCTTAAATATAACCACGATGTCTCAGACGCTTTTGACGCCATAACTCCATTAAAGATAAAACGTTCCGCACCATTACATCACGCTCGCTGGTCTGACAACGCTATAAAGGAACTAAAGAAACAGGGACGCAGACTGGAACGAAGGTGGCGCAAACACCAGTCCCTTGATGACAAACTTTCCCTAACTGCTCACCTGAAAAAATATTAGCGATTAGCAAAAAGAAGTCCTTATTCCTGTATCACGAAATTGCAAATGCAGCCAACAGACCTGCCCAACTATTCCGCACCGTTGACAGTCTCTGCAATCCATCTTGCAGGAAATCCAGCATCAGACCTTCACAGGAACTGTGTGAAAAAGTTGCCCACTTCTTCTCAGACAAAGTCTCCTCCATACGATTTGCCATTCAATTCACAGCCCCAGAAACCCATGCAGAGCCATATAACAGGTGCAAAAATAGCCCACCACCATGGTCTGATTTTAAAGTAATCACTGAAAAAGGCATCTTGGACATCCTCTCAAACCTTTGCCAGACTACCTGCGATCTGGACCCTGGCCCCACTAAGTTCATGTTGAAATGCCCTGAACTATTTACACTGGCATTCCACAAAATAGTCAATGGTTCCTTACAAGAAGGGTGGTTTCCCTCTACTCTGAAAGAAGCAATCGTCAGGCCACTGCTCAAGAAACCATCCTTAGACCCAGATGCTCTAAACAGCTACAGACCTGTCTCTAACCTCCCCTTTCTGGGAAAAGTTATTGAAAAGGCTGTCTACCTCCAACTTGAAGACAGGCTCTCCAAAAACAACATCCTTGACCCTCTTCAATCTGGCTTCAGGAAATATTACAGCTGTGAAACATCCCTCACCCAGATTTGCAATAATCTACTCATTGCAAGAGACAAGGGTCAATGTTCCATCCTGAATTTGCTCGACCTCTCAGCGGCTTTTGACACAGTCGATCATGAAATCTTGCTCAACAGGCTACAAGAGTACTGTGGCATAGATGGCATTGTTCTCCAGTGGTTCAACTCCTTCCTGGCTGGCAGAACACAAAGGGTAGCCTTAGGGCCCTTCCTCTCCAACCCTGTACCACTAAAATACGGTGTACCTCAGGGCGCAATATTATCCCCTTTACTTTTCACCATATACATGCTGCCACTTGGAGAAATCATACAAAAACATGGCCTGGCATATCATTGCTATGCTGATGACACCCAGCTATATTTGTCATTCAAACTTGGCATCACAGACCCTACTCCACAAATAAACTCATGCTTAGCTGAGCTTCAGGAGTGGATGAACATTAATTGGCTAAAACTTAATGCTGACAAAACTGAGGTTGGCTCAACAGCAAAGCAGCCCCAGTCTCAACCAACACCGCTAAGGATAGGGAGCTCAGACCTGAAAAACTCAGACTGTGTGCGCAGCCTGGGAGTACTGATTGATAGGAAATTAAGCTTCAGGAATCAAATCTCAGCTGTTGTGAAACCTTCCTCCTTTCATCTAAGGAATATTGCAAAGATTAAACACCTAATTCCTTCAGAGGATCTTCCAACCCTAGTCCATGCCTTCGTCACATCAAGGTTAGACTACTGCAACGCCCTCTACACAGGCCTGCATAAGAAAGACTTACACCGCCTGCAATTAGTACAGAATGCCGCCGCAAGGCTGTTAACAAGCCAACCCCGCCATTGCCACATAACACCAATCCTGAGCTCACACCACTGGCTACCGATAAAATGGAGAATTCTGTTTACGATTGGCTTACTGACATTCAAATCCTTGCACAATCTGGGCCCTGGATACCTGAATGACTTGTTGCAACTGCATCACACCCCCCACAATCTTAGATCAAGAGTACGCAACACCATGGTCACCCCCAGAGTCCACCTCCAAAACCTTTGGAGACAGAGCCTTTTGTCATGCTGCCCCTACACTTTGGAACTCCCTGCCACACCCAATCAGGACAGCTCCATCCCTGGAAGCATTTAAGTCTAAACTGAAAACCTACCTCTTTAGTCTGGCATTCTTGAACATCTGACTATCTCCTCTGTAACACAACCCAGCCTGCAACCCTGTATTAATCTGAGACACAACTATGTGCTTTGAGTCCTATGGGAGAAAAGCGCTTTACAAATGGTATTGTATTGTAAAAAAGAATATAACAGTTGTGTTATGTAGAATAAGATCAAAAGTAGTCTCATCTGCATCAATAGCTGTGTATCTAGTAGCTGTGTAAAACTTGTCGCAATCTTCTTAAAGAAATAGCATAAAAAATAGCTTCTAAAAAAAACTTCTTGCTAACATCTTAACAAAACTTAATGCTGAAAAATGTATAACGTAAATCACCAGAATATTAAGCATATTACCCCTTCTCTGTCATCTCTTCAGCATCTAGAACCACTTGTGGGAAGGTAGCTTCTGCCTCATGTGTCTTCTCAGGAGATTGTTGGGCTTCTGCAAACTATGAGCTTTCAGCCCCTACTTTTATAGGGATTGGAGGCAATATGGCTGCCTAATCTGGCATTTCCCTGAATCCCAGGTTCTAATTGGCTAAAACTTAGTGCGTCAACTCGCTATCTTTGACATTTAAAATACCCATAACACTTTTTTGTTTTGAATACCTTAATCATAATATTATTGTTTATAAATTCCTTAATTACCTTATCTTGTGGGAATTAACGTCATCTGACATTTTGACATTTTTTTTTTATAATCTTTTTATTTTCGTCAAGAGTGTAATACAAGGCTTACAGCTGTATACATATGAACATAAGCATTTTCAACAGCGTAGAGGAAATTGGCATGACAAAGAGCCCATAACATTCAGCAGCCTTTGAAGCTTTCTATTCCTAGAGCAGACTATATGTATTCACTAAAGCCTATTGCAAGGTTCTAGGAAATATGCTAATATAACATAGCTTAGAATAGCATTTGCTCAACCATTATATAAATTCATTAGGTACCCACTCCTGTTTTTTTCCCCCACTATAACTATCTCCCCCCACCCTTCCCACCCCGGTGTTGGACGTGGTTCTCTTAGGCTCTATTACTTCGTTTGAGTATCTTATTGTAGTGAGGCTATAAGTGTTTTCATACATTCAGCAATTTATCTATCAAGCATTGCCTCTTCATGAGTATTCTCACTCTGAGAGCTACCCGTCCGTTTCCTCGATTATCGCTTTAAATTCTTCTGTGGTTTTAAAGTAATTCCAGTAGGACCAGATCTTTTTGTGAGTTTCTACTTTATTTAAGATTGTATACGACAGGTCCTCCATTAATTCAGTACTCTCTATTTCTTTTATCAATTCCGACACCCCAGGAGGGGATGTCTTACCCCAGCGTCGGATGACTACACATTTAGCACTGTTGAGGATGTGTCTGACTACTGATCTCTTATAACTTTTAAATGAGCCCTTATGACAGTGCAGCAAATAGTATTCAGGCGAGAACGGGATCAATCTGTTTGATACTCCTTTAACTAGCTCTTCAACTTTTCTCCAAAACCTTTTTAAAAGCGGACAGTCCCAGAGTAGGTGCAGTAAGGACCCAGGTGAGTTATTGCATCTTCAGCATCTGTTTTCTTTATTGGGGAAGATGTTATGTAATCTTTCAGGTGTGTAGTACCAATTCGTGAGCACCTTGTAATTTATTTCCTGAACTCTAACTGCTCTAGATGATTTATGGGTAAAAATGCAAATTCTATTTCTCTGTGATGGCGTCAGAATTAGACCTAGCTCCGTTTCCCATTCGTCAAAGAACGACATTGAGGGGGTAGCTTGAGCCGTTAGGTGTGCATATATTAGGGACAGGGTTTTCCTTAGAGGACCCTCTCCTAGGCAAATGTCTTCAAATTCTGAGTTTTTCCTAATTTGTGTAGGAAGTATGCCCTGGTTTCTTAGAAGATATCTAAATTGGAAATATTCCCACCACTGCAGCTCCCTGAATTTTTGCTTACTTTTAATTTCTCCCATGGTGGCCCATCTATTCTGGATACCTATGTCCCTCAAGCATATTTCCATTTGTCGTCTTCCTCTGTTACTTGGCAGTCTCCCATGATGGCTATCGATTTCTGGGTGAGCTGACAGTGAAAAAAGGGGAGATGGGTGGGGTGATATGTTGAACAGTTTGTTAACTCTATGGAAAATTGAGATAGTAACATGGGGGAGAGGTGGTAAGCTCCATGATGCCTTTGGTCCATGGAAGGTCCACAACAAGCTCTCTACCGGATAATCTGTTAGTGTCCTCTCTAGTTCCACCCATTGTTTGCTCTCCCTGTGTCTGTACCAATCAACCACTCTGGTCAGTACTGCCGCAAAATAATATCTTTTAACACATGGTAGGGCCAGACCTCCCTCTGATTTGGCACTGTGTATAATCTCCCTTTTTAGTCTGGGGGGTTTGTACTTCCAGATGTATTGATTGAACACCTTTTGTGTTTGGCAGAAAAAAGAGGGGGGTATTGCCACCGGAAGAGTTTGAAATAGGTACAGTAGTCTAGGCATTGCGTTCATCTTAATGACTGAGATACGACCAAGCCAAGATAGCTGCGGCAGGTCCAATTTTTTAAGATCAGCCGTTAATGTCTTTAGTATTGGGGGGAAGTTTAGAGAGAAAAGCATACTGGTTGAGTCAGTCAGTTGAGTCCCTAAATATTTAATGCCCGAATCATTCCATTTAAATGGGAATTTCAATTTAATGAGGTCACTCACCTTCTTGGAAAGGCCTACTCCGTATGCCTCACACTTATCAAAGTTTATTTTAAAGAAGGACAGTTTCCCAAACTTAGTAAATTATTTAATCAGATTAGGGAGAGTCATTATCGGTCTTGTCAGAAAGAAGAGCAAGTCATCTGCATACGCGGCCGTTTTATGCACTGTCGGTCCCACTTTCAAACCTGCGATGTCTTCGTTATTCCTGACATGGCATAGGAAAGGCTCCAGGGCCAGAGCAAAAATCAGTGGTGAGAGAGGACAGCCCTGTCGAGTACCGTTTGTAATCTGCAGTGGCTCCGATAAAGCCCCATTTACTTTAATTTTAGCTGTAGGTTTAGTATACAGAGCGTTAATGCAAGCCAACATACGGTCGCCTAAATTTATTTGTGTCAGCACCGATTTCATCCAACTCCACCCGACCCGGTCAAAGGCCTTTTCGGCGTCCGTGGATAGTAACATGCATGGAATTTTCTTCAACTGGGCCTGGTGTATCAGATTTATGGCTCTAATGGTGTTATCTCTTGCTTCTCTCTGCGGAATGAATCCCACCTGATCCCAATGTATCAGTGAATTCATGTGAGCCGCGAGTCTATTGGCCAATACCTTAGAAAAAAATTTTAGGTCGAGATTTAGTAGTGAAATCGGATGGTAGCTGCCGCAGGCCGCAGGGTCTTTCTGTGGCTTGGCTATAACTGAGATATGAGATTCAAGGAACTGTGTAGGGAGTGTCACATTTCCCTCTCCTGCAGCCAAAGTGTTGAACATTCTACAGAGGTATGGTATCAGTAGTCCACTGAACTTCTTGTAGTACTCGACAGGATACCCATCTGGCCCCGGAGCCTTTCCTGATTTAATTCCCGAGATGACCTGGTGAATCTCTATTTCCGTAAAGGGTTCTTCCAGGGTTTCCTTTATTTCATCTGTTAGTTTAGGCATTTTAGATTGGGTGATATAATTTCTAATCTCTGCTAGGTTAGGTTCTGCACACCTGTCCTGGTCAGATTTAGTCAGGTTATATAATTTTTGGTAAAAATCTTTAAATGAACGTGCTATAGATTCGCTTTTAATATGTTTCTTACCTGTCGGATCAACAATGTGAGAAACATATGTACGTTGCTGTTGCTGTTGGAGGGCGCGCGCTAACAGTTTCCTGGATTTGTTGCCATGCATATAAAAAGTATGTTGGCATCTACGTGCTGCATGCTTGGCTTGGTCTTGAAGTATCTTATTTAGCTTGTGTCTGGTGTCAGTCAGATTTGTCAGATCCACCTGAGTAGGTCGTGATTTATGTCTGCGTTCCAACATACCTATTTCCTCTACCAGTCTCTCAATCGCTTCTCCCCTCTCTTTTTTCAGTTTCGTACCTAATTTAATCAAATATCCTCTGAGCACACATTTGTGAGTTTTCCATAAAATGGAAGGCGACACATCACCTCTGTCGTTTAAGTCGAAGTACTCTCGAATTTGTTGTGATAACTTCTCTGTGTTAACATTGTCTTGTACCATAGAGGTGTTCAATCTCCACGTAAACGGTCACTTGTGGCCTAGGTCATTTGGTGCCATTTAATTCCTAAGTGCCATTTATTACAAAGTGCTTTGCAACAACTTACCAAAAATTTACCAAGAATTCACCCAGGAATTCAAACAGGATTCAATAGCCAAAGGACTCTGCTGGAAACTACTACTCTGCATCCACAACTGCCTCCAATGCTGTTGCTCAAAATGCCACTGCTGGACATATGTTGCACTACCAAGTAGACTCTTTATGTACACAGGTTTGCTTGCACTAACTGCATACTCATATAAACTGTTTAGGAGTTGGACATTTCCTGCTGATAATCATTGACACTTACCATGTTTACTGCACTTTTTCTTATGTTCTGCCTGTCTGCAAACATCTACAAGTTGCATTGCAATATGCATCCTCCCAGTGTACCTCACTCCATATTCATTTCATCTGCTCTGCTCTGCTTTGCTCACCTTACTCAGCTTCTCATGAACTGTTAGCTCTCCTGAAATCTCTCTCTCCCTCCAGCAGCTCAAAAACCTCACAAACATTTAAATCCCATTCACATTTGCTTACTCTCTCCCTCCTACTTTTACTTGCTGCTGGTGATATATCGCCTAACCCTGGGCCACAGCCTGCTGCCAGACAAGCATCCCCTGCTGACCCGCTTCACAGCTCTCTGTCCACAAATAACTTCAACACCCATCCTCGCCCCAACCTCATTTCCATCCATCCCACTCACAAGCACATGCTCCCCCTACCCTGCGGTCTCTGGAATGCCAGATCCGTCCGCAATAAACTTACAGAGGTCCACAACCTCTTCCTCTCCAAATCCCTCACCATCCTCGCACTCACTGAGACATGGCTCACCCCCTCTGACTCTGCCGCAGAGGCTGCCCTCTCATACGGGGGGCTTCACCTCAGTCACACCCCCAGACCAGACAACAGGACCGGGGGAGGGGTGGGTCTGCTCCTCTCCCCATCCTGCACATTCCGTGTCCTCACTCCACCTTCCTCCCTACAATTCACATCATTTGAGGCCCACACTATCCGCCTCTACAATCCCCTCCCAGCCATTGTTGCAGTCTTATACCGCCCTCCGGGCTCCACACGACAATTTCTCGACAACCTTGCCTCCTGGCTCCCACACATCCTCTCCTCTGACCTCCCCACCATCATCCTCGGGGATTTCAATATACCCATCAATGAACCCAAGAACTCTGTTGCGACCCGGCTACTCACCATAGCCAACTCACATGGCCTAGTACAACACACCAACGCCCCCACTCACACTGCACGTCACACTCTCGACCTTATATTCACTAAATCCACCACCATTGCAGACCTCGACATCGCACCATTTCCACCCTCAGACCATTACCTTCTCGCCTTCAACCTCCTCACGGAAGGCACCTCCAAACTACCCGCCCACCCACCTGGTCGATGGCAGCGAGACCTACGCAAGCTCAACCCTGGCATCCTTGCTGACTCCCTCCATGGCCTATCCTCCACTCTCCCCACCCTAACCTGTCCTAATCTTGCTGCAGCTCAGTATCACCAAATTCTCTCATCAGCCCTAGAGAAAGCTGCTCCACCAATATTCTGCCGCAACCGACCCCCTAACCCCCAGCCCTGGCGCACTACCCATACTCGCAACCTCCAGAGGGAAACACGCGCCACTGAACGAAAATGGCGGAAAACTCGACTAAACCAGGATTTCCTACAGTACAAGACTAACCTGCAGCAGTTCCACACTGCCCTTGCTCATGCGAAGCAGGAATACTTTACCAAGCTCATCGGAGCACAAGCTTCCAATCCCCGGCGTCTTTTTAGCACCTTCAACTCCCTGCTTAAACCCACCCCCCCACTTTCTGTTTCCTCCCTCTCTGCCACAGATTTAGCCACCCACTTCACCAACAAAATAGTCTCCATCCGTCAGGAAATATCCAATCTTCAATCTTTACCTCCCACCTGCTCACAACCTACTCCTTCTCCACCCTATCCTCCCCTCACCTCCTTCACTCCTACTACCACTGAGGAGGTCAACCACCTACTGCAGACTTCCCATACCACTACCTCCCCCCTTGACCCTATCCCTTCTGATCTACTTCAGCCTCACTTCACGGATCTGGCCCCAGTCCTCACTACCATGTTTAACCTCTCCCTATCCACAGGCACCTTCCCCTCAGACTTCAAGCAGGCCACTGTACTGCCTCTGCTCAAGAAACCCTCCCTCGACCCCTCGCTACCCTCCAACTACCGCCCGATCTCCCTCCTCCCCTTCGCCTCAAAACTCCTTGAGCGTCTGGTTCACAAACGCCTGACCCAGTACCTCAATGCCAACTCACTACTAGACCCACTGCAATCTGGATTTCGGCCTGCCCACTCAACCGAAACGGCTCTCACCAAAGTGGTCAATGACCTTGCCTTAGCTAAAGCTGAAGGTAAATACACCATTCTCCTCCTCCTTGACCTTTCAGCAGCTTTTGATACAGTAGATCATCCCCTACTCCTCCAGTCCCTCCAATCCATGGGCATTCACGATCTCGCCCTGACCTGGCTTTCATCCTACCTCTCCAACCGCTCCTTCACGACCTCCTTCAATGAGTCCTCGTCCACCCCCAACCACCTCTCAGTGGGAGTCCCCCAAGGCTCGGTCCTTGGCCCCCTACTGTTCTCCCTATACACATCCTCCATTGGCAAGGTTATCTCCTCCATGGGTTTTAACTATCATCTGTATGCAGATGAAACCCAAATCTATCTCCACTCCCCTGACATATCCACCACTACCATGGACAAGGTCTCCTCCTGCCTATCTGCCATCTCCTCCTGGATGTCCGCTAGGTTCCTAAAACTAAATCTAGACAAAACGGAATTTATGATCTTCCCACCCCGGTCATCCCTGGACCTCCCAGATGTGCAGGTCACTGTTAACCACACTACTATTCACCCTACCTCTCAAGCCCGCTGTCTGGGTGTCACCCTGGACTCCGCACTCTCCTTCACTCCCCACATCCAAAACCTCACAAAGTCCTGCAACTTCCACCTTCGTAACATCTGTAGGATTCGCCCTTTCCTGACCCCTGCCACCACCAAACTCCTCATCCATGCCCTCATAATTTCCCGCCTCGACTACTGCAATGCCCTTCTGTCTGGACTCCCTAAGACCCGAATAGCCCCACTGCAGTCCATCATGAATGCGGCTGCCAGAATTATCCACTCCTCCCATCGCTCCACCAGGGCGGCTCCCCTCCGTGAATCCCTCCACTGGCTTCCTATCCAGTCCAGAATCAGATTCAAGATATTGTGTCTGACCTACAAATCCATCCACAAAACCTGTCCAACCTACATTTCTGATCTTACTCAGAGATACACACCAAGCCGCTCACTCCGCTCCTCCAATGAACTTCGCCTGACCGTCCCCCGCATCACCCAGTCCCATGCACGCCTCCAAGACTTCTCAAGAGCCGCTCCGACACTATGGAACTCCCTACCTCCACCCATTAGGGCAGCCCCCTCCTTCAACACCTTCAAGAAGGCCCTCAAAACTCACCTTTTCACTCTTGCCTACCACCCCTCACAATTGCTCTAAACCCACAGCCGAACTCCTACCTCTCGTGTCCCTACCTCTCCCTCTAGATTGTAAGCCTTTGGGCAGGGTCCTCACTCCTTTTGTGTCCTACCTGATCATGCACCTCTATTACTGTGCACCCATGCTATGCATTTGAGTGAACCTAACTTGCCTAATCTCCATGCTCCCATCCAGTGACTAAGCATTACCTTGTACTCATACTGTGCTGTGTGATCTGGTTTTCTTGTATTCCTGTATTGTCATATTGCTGTTTGTCACCCCTAAATATTGTCTGTAACCTAAATTAATGTCCAGCGCTGCGTAATATGTTGGCGCTTTATAAATACAACAAATAAATAAATAAATAAATAATTAACGGGGTATCTCGTTTAGATTTGCAGTTAAGGATCAGGCTGACTGCGGCATGGTCAGAATATGATTATATTCCTATCTCTGTGGAGATGTGGTCAGTGAGGAGATTATGTGACACCAGTATGTAATCCAGCCTGGAATACATTTTACGCATTGCCGAGTAGTAGGTGAAATCTTTAACAGTCGAATGTGTCGCTCTCCATACATCTACCAGCTGTCTGTCATGGAACGCTTTTTTAATTCTATTTAACTTTACATATGCCAGACAGGACTTTCCATGTGAGGTGTCTAAGGACGGTGTCAGAGCCACGTTTAAGTCACCTCCCAGAATAATACTTCCTTCAGAAAATGAATCAAGTCTTGATAGGGTCTTCTGAATAAACTCTCCCTGGTCTACGTTTGGGGCGTAGATTGCACATAACGTGTATTTTTTATCTTTTATTAAGCATTTGACCATTGTGTATCTTCCTAGTGGGTCAACCTTAGTATCTATTTCTACAAAGGGGAGTGTATTACTAATCAGAATTGCAGTGCCTTTAGATTTAGAGGTCGGCGAGTTGCCATAGTATGCTATTAGAAAACGTCTGTCTCGTAGTCTAGGGTGGTCTGTGCCCTTAAAATGTGTTTCTTGTATGAAGACTATGTGCGCTCTTTGTTTCCACAGGTCTCTCAACAGAATCCTCAGTTTTTCAGGGATATTAAGGCCTTTTGCATTGATAGATAAAATTTTCATACTAGCCATTACATAGCTTCTGCTTTCTGCACTTCACAGAGAACCCGTCCAACAAAAAAGGAAAAAACCCACAGATTATCTTTAGGAAACGTCTCTTACATAGGCTTTTAACCTTCCCTAACAAACCCCAAACCTTCAACTTAAAGTAATCCCCTAAATATTTGGTTATCACCATTTTCATGTCCCGTGAAACCAGGACTATCCTATGAGGGAATGGAGATGCCATGTCTAACCACGTGGACTGGCAGCTCCCTCCCTTCCCCACCTACATACTGTCAGCTCAAACAACCATGCTGTAGTTTTAACTCTTATCTATTTTAACGATTTAAACTAGGCTAATTAGATCATAGTACTAAGCACAACATGGGGGGTAGGAGAAAAATTACTCAGTAGAAATTAAATCCTACGGTATTTCCTCACCTATATCTCTGATTGATATATATATACTGTTCTCCTTTATAGCATATCATTAATAGTTAACACACATATAAAAACACAGCACAGGAGCCTGAGGGCTCGTTTCCACTATCGCGAATCTGCATGCGTCCAACGCATGCAGATTCGCACATGTAATGCAAGTGGATGGGCCTGTTTCCACTGTAGCGTTGTTGAGGTGCGTTTTTTTCAGCGGTGAAAAAACGCACAAAAGAGCCAACGAATTCGCCTGAGAGTGGAACGCATGCGAATCGCCGCTAATGTATTTAATAGGAAATTCGCATGCTGTTTTGGTATGCGAATTTTCATGCGAATTCGCATGCGAATTCGCATGAAATCAATGGAAAAGCACACCGGCATTGCCATGGTTAAATTCGCATGCATCATCATCCGTGCGAATTCGCATGCGAATTCGCACGAAAATTCGCATGCACACGCATGCAAAATTCGCATCTGCATGCGAATTTTGCCGCAGCGATTTCGCAACGCAATAGTGGAAACGAGCCCTAAAGAGCTGAGGAGACGCTGGAGGATCCTGTGCTGTGTTTTTTTATATGCGCATGTTTTACTGCAAAATTGTAAGTGCACTACTTTTTATTATCTATTAAAACCAAACGGAATTATGCTCTGGTCGGCTTTGTTTGAGTCCTAGGAAGCTCTCTATCTTCAGCATTGGAGTTAAATCAACAATAACAAGCTATATTGCTGGTCTGTTGCGGGTCGGCCAGTTTATCTGGTGAGCGCTCTGTGTATCTATGCTGGTGGAGGCACGTTGGGTGGCACTGTTAACTAAAGGGGTGCACTGGTGACAATACCCAGTTTATCCAAACGGTATCACACTATTGCATTTTTCCATGTTTTTCAATATATGGTTGGATGCCTGGATATGCTGGTGGAGTGATCAGAGGAATCTTGCTGGCAAAGCCAAAAACGCTGACTGCTGATCTAAAAAAGATTAGCCGACTGATCTGGTGAGCGTACATTGATATACCTGTGAAAGGATTTGGTCAACCCTGTTAGAAGTGGTTTCATAGTGAAGAGAATACATCTATGAAATGCGGATGGACTTTTTCGGACAGCATTAGGCTTGCCTCAAAAGGACATTTGAACATTAGGCAGCAGTAGAGCTGTTTTTTATGTTTTTATGATATCTGTTGATCGCTCTGCTTTTATGCTTTAAGTACTATTGTATTGTAGACTTGTGTACCATTCTTTAGTCTAGTTCCCAGGTGTTGAAACCAAGGACTTCACACCTAGACTAGGATATTGCTATATCGCTACTGTACATCTGTTAGTCTACTTCCCAGGTGTTGAAACCAAGGACTTCACACCTAGACTAGAATATTGCTATATTACTACTGCTTATCTGTTATGATCTCTCGCTTTCCTGACTACTCTCTTGCTTACTGATTCGGTACCTCTGCCTATCTGATTACTGTTGCCGACTCTACCTGTACCCTGATACTAAATCAGTCTTCCGCCTCTGTACTGTATCCGTTCGTTGCTGACCTTGCTTGTCTGACCTTTCTGTCCACACTAGTGGGTCTTGCCACTAGTGAGGGAAATCTTAAGGGCTGTCACCTAACCCTTAGGTGATCAGCCTTGCTGTACTGTCTGTGACACTTGTTCCTCAGGTGTCTGTTAGCTGCAAGCAGTGTCTGTTGATCACCTGCTCCCAGGAGATCATCTTGCAGCACAGTCAGTGGTTCCTGCTCCTCAGGGGTCCACTGGCTGCAGTACAGTCCGATTCCCTGCTCCTCAGGGAATCCTTGGCTGTAGTACAGTCATAATCACTCATTCCACCTGTGAACACCCTTGCAGCACAGTCAGTGGTCCCGGCTCCTCAGGTGTCCACTGGCTGCAGTACTATCTGAATCCCCTGCTCCTCAGGGAATTCTTGGCTGCAGTACAGTCTGTATTCCCTGCTCCTCAGGGCATCCTAGGCTATAGCTTAGTCTTGGTCCCCTGCCCCTCAGGTGATCATACTCTCTATCAGTCAGTGGTCCCTGCTTCTCAGGCGTCCACTGGCTGCAGTGCAGTCTGAATCCCCTGCCCCTTAGGGGATTGTCTGTATCTTCCGCTCCTCGGGAAATAACTTCTCTAATTACTGTTGCACCAAACACAATACCACATTAGGTGTCCTGTGTCTAGCTATACCAGTATTATTGGTGATTCTGCAGATCACACATAATCAGGTATAGCATCTGTATTATTGGTGATACTGCAGATCACCAACAATCAGAAAAATCTGTGTTGCTGACACCAATCGTTACAGAACAGCAGACCAAAACATTATGGACGCACTGCGAAGCCAAGTTGAAGGACTAGCCACTTCGATGGATAACCTCATAAGGGTGCTTGATGCCCAACAGACTCAGATCACACAACTATCTGGGTCAGTACAGGTCCTTCAAATGGCTGTGAATACAGTGCGATCCCCTCCAGTTACAGACCAAAACGAAGTCTCCTAGTGTACTGTGCAAGCCTGCGCGGCACCAAACATCACGGGGGGAGGGGTGTATTCAGTTATGTTATATTATAGAGTTTATTTAAATATTGTTTGCCATATATGCTAATGTTTTTGCCTACAGTTTTAAACAAGGTTTGCATTGGTTTAATTTGATATTTAGAGGTCAGGTCCACTTTAAAGAGGGCTTGTGTGCTTTCTTTGCATTTAAGGGCATCCATGGCTATAATTATTAGATAATTTCTAGGAGAGTTGTTCCTGGGATTTATTTGATTGCCATCTGGAGTCAAGAAGGAATTTTTCCCTTTTAAGTCTAATTGGCCCAGGCCTTGTAAGCTTTTTTCCCTTCCCCTGGATCTACTAAGATAGGTGCAGGTTCAGGATGGTGTTTTTTTGTTTGTTTGTTTGTTTTTTTGTTTTGTTTTCTCTTGAACTTGATGGAAAGATGTCAATTTTTTCAAGCAAATTAACTATGTAACTATGTAACCCGCTCGAGAAGAGAAACATGGAATCAATTGTGAAGGTTGAAGAAAACATCAGATTTTGGGTTTGTGAACGTCGAATCCAAACTTCCAGTAAAAGTTTGGATTCACGTGAGCCGGGTGAACATCTATAGACTTCAATGGGCAGGCGATTTTTCACAAACTACAAAGACTGTTTCTGGCCACAAAAGTGATGGAAAATTTGTTCCAAAGGCTCTAACAGAGCAGAGCAGAAAT